>NC_092706.1:12594961-12894961 GCF_964275005.1 Diadema setosum
AGAAAAGATCACGCTTATCGAAACGTCGCTGGAGAGCAAAGAGGAACTCAAGACAGAAGCCCTCTTCAGGAAAAAAGACTGTAAGTGAACATCCTGTCCCTTTCACATTCAAAACCTAAACTTCAAATCCGTCTCCCTAGGTTTGGCAGTTATACTCAGTAGCTGGTTTTCAAGATCGTCACCTCCGGACATTTTTATACTCTTGAAATCCTTTTCAGAATAGAGTGGTTGCCATAAGTAATCAAACTACCAGAACAAAATCAAACTGCCCTTTTATTTTCACGGGTCTTTTTTTTTTTTCGAAAGGTAAAGATAGTGACTCAATTCTACTAAATTGCTTTCGGGATTTTAGTCCAGTTTGTACGTGCTGGTTTTCAAGATCGTCGCCTCCAGACGTTTTTACACTCTTGAAGTCCTTTTCAGAATAGAGTGGTTGCCATAAGTAATCAAACTACCAGAACAAAATCAAACTGCCCTTTTATTTTCACGTTTTGTTTTTGTTTTTTTCGAAAGGTAAAGATAGTGACTCAATTCTGCTAAATTGCTTTCAGGATTTTAATCCAGTTTGTACGGGGTTTTTTTTTTTCTACAGGGCACAGTATAATGACGTTGTCCAGTAATAACGGTGGTCGATTAGACGTTACACATTGCATAGATGATGAGCTAAAAGGAAAGATTCTGTAAAGAGCCTAACAAGTTTCTAAACGTTTAACTTCGTGATGTCATGATCTGCACCTTACTTTTCCTCTATTTTTCATCCTTTGTTCGTCCATCTGACAGTAACGCCATTCTGGTGCCTTCTGGATATTGTGCCGATCAAAAATGAAAAGGGAGAAGTGGTCCTCTTCCTTGCGTCCCACAAGGACATTACAAAGACAAAGATGGCCTCACTCGATGAAGATGGTAGGAAGGTATAAGTGATGATGGTTAAGGGGAAAGCCGCGAGGGGCGTGGCAGTGGTGGTGGTGATGGTGGTGGTGATGGTGACGATGGTAGTGGTGGCTGTAACTATGGTTATGATTGGGGTGGTGATGGGGATGGTGTGGCGGTAGTAGTCGCCATGGAGATGGTGGTTGTGATGGTAGTGATGACGGTTAATTGTGTGGTGGTGGTGGTGATGACGGTGGTAGCGGTGATGGGCGATGCGATAGTGGTAGTAGTCGTGATAGAGATGGTGGTTATGATGCTATAGTGTTGACGGTTGTGTGGTGGTGGTGATGATGATAGTGGTAATGGGGATGGTGGTAGTGGTAGTACTTGTCGTGATGGAGATGGTTGTTGTGATGATGGTGGTAGTGGTGGTAGTGGTGATGGAGATGATGGTTGTGATGTGTGCTGGTAGTGGTGATGGGGATGGTGGTGACGATAGTGACTGTATCCACAAGGGTGATGATGATGACGACGATGATAATGGCGATGATGATGATGATGATGATGATCGTGATAGATGGTCTTGTTTGTTGTGCTGAAGAGGGGGCTGAAGGTGAAGGGGGAAGAATATTGTCATAATTTTATGTCTTTTGTTTGTTTCCTGCAAAGCTCTATGCTTATGACTTTCTGACACACACCCATCCATTTCGTCGTCATTCCGTTTACTTTTTTAGCGGAAACTTACGTGATACCTACATATATCGCATCATTTGTCCACCTGTGAATACATTACCGTTTCAGTACAGACAAGAAGTAAAGTGTAATATTTTTTGAATGGTCGCGAATATTTTGTTTTCGAAATGGTGGTGTGATTTTTGATCCTGTCACTCCCTCTGCTAAATTATCCTTCGTTTACTTGAAATTTATGCCAGCAATGTATGGTCGACTCATGTTGCCTTTTTTTTTCAAGAATGCACAGGAGTCGCAGATCATTGTCTGTATGTACGTTGCCTTGAATGTTCATGATAATGGTACTATAAGGAATTCGCCAGCCGTCACATTTTTTCATGACTTTTCTCTCACCTCTGTTAAACCACGCCCATCAGGGGAGGGCCCATACGCCAGCTATCACATCTCTTCGGGTCTTTTCTCTCCTCTTTTAAACCACTCCCATTATAGGGGAGGGGTCATACGATGACGACGACGAAGGGTCGGAAAATAACTACCTCAATGATCTACCATCGAACTACAACTACAACAGACGGAGAAGTCGGGCGGTGCTCTACCACCTCTCGGGTCATCTTAAGGAGCAAGAGAAGAAAAAGAAGAGGAAACTCAAAATCAACAGCGTAGGTTGCTGTCAGTTCTATTTGCATTAAAGTGTAATGAAGCTCAAATAAACATGTGGATTGAGTGGATGTAGCGATATTGAAGAACACATCAGCAAAATTTGAATGAACTTGGACAATCTTTTGAAAAGTTATGCATCTATACAGTTTCAGTGCCGCCATTGCTAGCTAAGAAGGCTACTGCAGTTCGTGACTCCACGTATGTACAACGATATAAGGAAAATACAAAGCGAGAATTCCACAATTCTTCATACAACCTAGTATATGTTGTGCATGTACCGACTGGCAGTGGCTATCTTGTGAATTTTGGCGGTCATGGGGTCAAAGGTCAAGGTCAACTCCTCACTATATCCCTCATTAATGCCTGAAGGATTTTCTTGAAATTTAGTGTATGAAAGCTGTGTATGAAACTTAGAACAATATTTATGCATGTACTGCCTGACAGTGATTCTCTTGGGAATTTTAGGGTCATGGGATCAAAGGCCAGGTCAATATGCTAAAATATGCTGCACCAAAACTTTGAAAAAAAAAATCATAACTTTTGATTTGATTTTGCGATATTCTTCAAACCGTGCTGATGTGTTGGATTGGTTGTTGTAGATATTATCGTGGTGAGCAGATGTGTTAGATAAATGAGTGACTCCACTTGAATAAAGGAAAATTTAAAAGCATTAGTGTTTGATTGAGGGAGCTGATAGTGATACACGAGTTCTGTGTTTCTTCCAGGGTTTACTCTCCCCCAAATCAACAGTACTACCAGAGTACAAGGTGGCCGCCATGAAGAAATCACGGTTCATCGTACTACACTACAGTATCATGAAATCGGTGTGGGACTGGTGCGTGCTACTTGCTACCCTCTACATTGCCATAGTCGTGCCCTTCAACGCAGCCGTGCAAAACGCGAAAGAAACGTTAATGGTCCTCACCATTCTCGATGTCACGATAGAAGTTATTTTCATTCTAGGTCAGTCACCTTTGTTTTTTTCATTAGATCAAAATAGACATTTAATTCACGGTTTACTTATTCATTCATAAAGTTTTTCCCTACTCATATAGTTGCGTCCGTAGAGCTATTATGATGATATGGTGAAAATACAAATTTCAAGAAGGAGAGGAACTTTAGTCATGTTTAGTTTTGATTTTTGCTTGCCATTGTATCTTGTACTCCTACAGTACCAACTGCAACAAGGGAGATTGGATTATGTCAAATTTTGCATAGAAATCTGAAAAGCAATGGCATTGAAAAAGTATGTATAGCTCCCGTTCAATGTAATTTTATCAACATCTTTTTATTTAAGTTGAGGTTTTTTATTTTGTTATATGATGTGTGCTCTTTGACTTTTTTTTTCCAAAGGCGAGATCAAATCTATAGTACCATGAAACACTGTAAAGAATTAGAGAGGGATGTTTTCAGGTCAAGGTTAAACAAACTGTTCGAACTTTTTCTTTTTTTTTGCCCTAAAATAAAAATATAAAAACATGAAACAGGAAGAGCTTAACTTGCATCATTCAACAAACAACCAGAAAGTTTTGTTAGGGTTTGATAAAAAAACAACAAGCAAACACGAGAATGATAGCCCAACATGTCTACTTATTTTAAAAACTATTTACTCACAATCAACAAACTTTACACATTCAACGTATTCTGTTAGCAAACGGACAGACTTAGTTTCGACCTTAAAGGGATAGTTTAGTTTGGTTCAGATGGGGCTTCATGTTTCCACTTTTTTGTGAGTTAATGAGAAACCTCGTATGAAGTCTGAGAGAGCATCAAATTCTAAAAGGAATTCAAAGTTTATTTGATGAAAATTGGTTTTGTAATGGCAGAGATAGATCCAAAAGCAAAGCGGACCTAATAAAAGTTGGGACTCACCTTTATTGGAGCACTTTGTTTTACTTTGTTTTGGATATCTCAGCCATTTCAAAACCAATTTTCATCAAACAAACTTTGGATTCCTCTCAGAATTGAAATACTGCTCTGTAATATTTCATCAATGGTTTCTAATTGTCTTGGACAAAGTTAAAATCTGAATCCTCCATCTCAGTCAAAACTATACCATCCCTTTAAAAAGGACACTTTGGTAGGTATTGAAACTTGTGAAAATCAGTGATCAGTAATCGGTATTTTTACACTATCGTGCCTTCTTGCCTTGATTTTCTCTACCTAGATGTGGGTATCAACTTTCGAACGACGTACGTGAGTAAATCGGGGAAGGTAGTCTACGAGGCAAGAGCTATAGCGATAAACTACCTACGAAGTTGGTTCTTTATAGACTTGTTAGCAGCCGTTCCTTTCGATCTATTGATTCTCACGTTAAAGTTACAGGTGAGTATAGGCCTAATTATCGGAATTCCACCATGATTTGCTTTTATACTAAAATGATACGCTTTTGACAAGTCACAACAGCGTTAGCATTTATCATCATCTTCATCGTTGTCATCATAATAGTTATAACAGATTGAAAAATCATGTAACAGTCATCAATATCGTAATGACGAGATGCTTTATTTTGTAACCGTCTGTAAGTGCAAATTTCAGCAGTCAGTAATTCCTAAGTTTTTTGTTTAATTACATATGTGAATAATAAAAAAAAATGTCGTATTTCTTTTCGCCAGAAAGGATGCTCAGATATACAATTATTTTTTTTTCATAATTACAAGAGGTCATAAGTTTTAACATTGTGTTCATGATAAGATTGGACGGATAGAAATATGATATGATAATTATGATATAATACGAGGAATGTGCGTAAAACATATGAAGATAATTTATAGTTCCACATGAATGAGTGGTTCTGGTTCAATATTTCTCATTGCAGAAGTAAACTCGTGAATACAGGTGACACAAGTCTACGTCAACGAAATACTTGATTTGCTGACTTTACCTTCGTGTTAGGCTTAGTTCCAGGACAAATTGAAGTTGTCTGTAATGAATTGGATGAAATGTAAACAAACAGAATGATAGAACCTTTATCAAAATTGGATATGACGGTCATGGAATTTCAAAGAGAGTTGAGAGCGTAAGCCATTAATTTTGTGTTTGTCCTCATTCCTTTTTCCTAGCAGCTGGACACAATTCAACTCATCAAATTGGCAAGGTTACTACGCTTGCTTCGCCTTCTCAACAAGATCGAGCGCTACTCGCAGTACAGCGCCATCGTACTTACGTTCTTCATGCTCGCCTTTGCTCTACTCGCTCATTGGCTCGCTTGTATCTGGTTTGTGATTGGTCGACAGGAACTGAAACGGAACGAAGAGGGATGGGATCTCGGTAGGCGGATACATGAGTTTTGTCATACCATATTTCCTACTCAAAAACCTAAAGGGATTAACTCCTTCACGTCGAAGTGAAAATGCTACAATGTGTATTTTCCATAGACCCTCCTTTGTTCAGGGGGTGTTTCATCAACGTTTGTCAGCGCAAAAAGTTGTCATCGCTGACAATCACCATAGTAACAGTCAGTGACCAGAGCATCTCAGCCAATCAAAACCAAGGATTTTGCTGAAATTGTCAGCGCTGACAAACGTTGATGAAACACCCCCCTGGTCAGTAGGATTTAAGTAAAATCCCAATCATGCGTATAGGTGCCAAATCTCCTTCCGAATCATGTCAACGCCAAGATCTAAATTTTCTGTCAGTTAAAATACATATTCAACTACTTGTAATCTTATTTACAAGTGGGAAATGTCAAATTTACTCTATCCTTTGTAGTCCAGTGCCATAAGAAACTCTCTTTTCTTTTCATTCCTTTGTTGCTGTTGTTGTTGTTTTTTGTCCAGTTGACCACCAAGTTGATGTTGAATAAAAACTCGCTCATATCGCTCAAATCCTGAGAAGTCATTTAAGTTCTGACATACACACACACACACACACAAATCAGATTATATTCTGATCCTGTAACTATTGCTGTTTTTAAGCATTTTTATTTTAAGATTAGTCGTACTTTGAAGCTGATTTAAACGAGAGGCTGGCCATGCTTTCAAGGAGCAGTGCTGACACTTATAGTATCAAGTGATACGTGTAGTATTGACCTTGTTCCTATTGCTATTACTCTATTATTATCCATATCAAAATTATGTTACACCTACTACAAAAAAAGCAACTATAATCATCATCCTGATGTAGGCACTGTGGTATAATGGAAAAGATTCATGTCTTTTGGCTGAAGGTCCCGACTTCAAGTCCAACATGTCCTTTTTGACCCAAGCATATGGGAACCTGGTGATGAGGTAATAATAATGCCAGAGTTCTCTGGAAGAGCTATGGAAACACTGAAGGCTTCCCTGGGACTGGATAAAGACATCACCATTATCATCATCATCATCGTCATCATCGTCATCATCATCCTCATAATCATCAACATCATCATCATTATCGTCATCATCACTATCATCATCATCGTCGTCATCATCGTCATTATCGTCATCATCGTCATTATCTTCATCAACATAATAATCATCAACATCATTTATCATTAGTATCATTATCATTGCTCTTCTGATTATCATAGCTCTTCTGATTTTCATTTGATCGTCGATTGTTTTCCTTAATCCTATCCTTGTTTTCCTCACAGTTTCCCTTCTTTTTTTTTCCCCCTCTGAATTCCAAGGCTGGATAAATGAGCTTGGTGATCAGCTGAAGATGCCGGTACACAACAGATCGCTCCCCTACAACGACAGCATCTACATCACGGCCCTGTACTACACCCTCAGCAGCCTCACCAGTGTGGGCTTCGGCAACGTGTCAGCCAATACCAACACGGAGAAGATCTTCACCATTCTCGTCATGTTCCTGGGAGGTAGGTTGTGCATTCAAGATCTGTGGGTCTCACACTATCTTGTATCAATTGTAAGTAAAATGGATTATGTAGAGGCGCTGTGGCATCTTGGCTAAGACTCCAGACTTCCAATCGGGCGACCCGAGTTCAATTCCCGCCCAGATTAATGGACAAGACGTTTTTACCCACCATGTCCCTCTCCGACCAGGTGAATAAATGGTTACCTGGCAACGCTGGGGTAATATTAAAGGCAGAGCCCTCTGGTAGAGCAGTGGCAACACTCAAGAGGCTGCCCTGGATAAAGAAGACCTTATTATTATATCACACATAAAGATATTGGAATAAATCTCCAACGCCTGGCCGCGACAAAGATAGTGAAAAAAAAAATCAACAAAAGCAGTTTGATCAAAGCTGATGATTTTGTAGTAGTTGTTGCTGTTATTGTTATTGTTAATGACGGGGACGATACCTTTATAAATGGCATCGCATTTGGAGAGCCAAGATGCTTTTTGTTGAATTAACTAACGCGATACTATTTTTTTGTTTTGTTGTAGTTTCACAAAACATGCGCAAACCTGGAGTGATGGCGAACGCAGAATCTCTCTTCATCTGCGTGCCACACTAATTTCTTGCCTATAAAAATGTGGGCGAAATTTGTGCACGTTTGACTCCTTAGCACAAAAAGGGTTAAAGACATTTTGAGCGGAGTTTCAGCTGAAGGACCCACTTGCAAGTCTTCGAACTGAACGGATATAAGTTAGTGATTTGCTTTGATATGAAACAGAAGAGATATTGAGTCTTTGGCGTATTTCAGAGAGGGTTTTTTTTTTTTTGAAAATTGTATTTTGGGCACGAGTCTCCACAGAGAATTATTTACCAATATGAGGCATCAACCATTCTCGTCATGTTCGTGGGAGCTATAGGTTCTGCATTCGTGATGTCGGCTTCGCGTTCCTGAATGATCATATCTCAACAACATTCTGGAATTTGTTCATGCTGGTCATATTGTCGAGGGAGGGAAAAAGATCTGCCAAAGTCTTTTCGCCACCTATCGCCTGTGCTCACATAAAGCTCACTTTGATATCATTCATTTGCATTTCTTTCAGCCCGTAGGGGGTATACGCTTCAAAGTAGATGGCTTAACCTCACGAAGCATCTTTTTTTTAAAACACTGAAATTGTTGTTGATGAAATGCATACAGAAGTATTCTGTCTCTAAAATATACTAACCGTTTTTATCTGCCTGATAGGATAAGGGCAAATCAAATTTAAAGATGTCATCCACTCCAAAATGAATAATCTTTAAAAGGAAGAGAAAAATATTCCTTTCAGAACGACACAAAAATGACAAAAAAGAAAAAAACTCGGATAAGAAATAAGGAATGTATGGCATTTTGAAATTTCACATTTTTTTCGGAAAACATTTCTTGACCAGTCCTTATGAATATTCAAATGAGCAAGTTGACGATGTCATGTTTTCGCAATTTCTTATTCATTTCACATACAGAAATGACGAAAATATTCTGCTGTATGAAGATAAAACCTGCCTTGAAACCCCCAAAGTGAAAAAGAACAAATGTTGATTCTGATTTATCTCGGTATTATAACATGCCTGTACTTGAATTAGCTAAAAATACAATTCTTCAGAAATTTTATGCATGGCATACATGAAAAATTGTGAAGGTATGACATCATCAACTCTCACATTTGAATATTCTTAAGGAATGGTCAAGAAATGTTTTCCGAAAAATATGAAATTTCAAAATGTCATACCCTCCTTATTTCTTATCCGATTTGTTGTCATTTTTGTATCGTTCTGTAGGAATGTTTTTTCTCTTTCTTTTGAAGTTTAGTTATTGTTAGGGTTGATTTCTTCTTTAAGTGACAAATCTCAAAGATTTTTGTTCGGTTGTCTCATTTTTATCACCCGATCTGTGTAGCACTGTGCCATGCCGCTGTGTTCGGTAACGTGACGGCCATAATCCAACGCATGTACTCGCGTCGCGCCCTCTACCATACCAAACTACGCGATCTGAAAGACTTCGTGCGCTCGCACCACATTCCACCCGCCTTAAAGACCCGGATGCAGGAGTACTTCATGACATCGTGGTCAATTAACATGGGTATCGATACCACAGAGGTAAGTGAAACTTTGTTTAAATGGCAATGATTCACATTAAAAAAAAAAAGAAACGATACCATTGAGCATACCATTTTATCTCATGCATAGTTGGCTCACACTCAACCCGTTCGAGACTAGTCCCGAGCATACTTGGGCAAGTGCCTGTGGGAAGTGTGTGTTATAGGAAGGTTCATTGTGTTCAACTGGTTAAGGTGACCCACAAAAATAGAGGAATAGAAGAAATAAGGTGCAGTTTTATGTGTTCTATAACAAATACAAATATGAAAATTCAGTATATGCATCCATATCTTTGTGAAAAAGAACTTTTGAGTTGGCATATTAATCTATCTCCACCTGTAAACATTATGATAATAATATATGCTAGTATTTACACCACATTGTTTGTATCATATAACCATATAATATTTATTTGATTCACTTTATATTTCGTGGTGAATGACATTGACAACATGTCTTGTATGTTATGTTCGTATACACATCAACTCATAACATATGAATATTTGTTTCGTAAAATCATATCCACATGAATATAGATTCATTATTGAAAAATTCCCCTTTTCCGTAGATCACTCTTTTCAATCTTTGTATTTGTCTATTTTTGCTACCATTGCAAAGTATGCATTGTTTCTATTCATCCGTTCATGTGTTTTGTTTTAAACTTTATGATACAATGTAATGCTTACGTACTTGTAACAATTACATGATTTATCAAATATATACATATACTTTGTATTTGTATTGCCTTTTATTTAATGGAAACCGAGAACAAAATTCAAAAAAATAATTGAATGATATGTGCCTTTGCGTGTATTTGTCATATGTAATGCTCTGATGTATGAAGTTAATGCGATCAGAATATTTCGTCCATTTTGACTAGCTCTGTCTACATCAGTTATTATGACGTCATTTATTTTATTTGTTACGTTTTAATCGGTTATCTAGATGCTGCAGACATTCCCCGAGGAGCTTCGAGCCGACATTGCTATGCACCTACACAAGGAATTTCTAGCTCTTCCTATCTTCGCTGATGCCAGCCAAGGTTGCCTCAGGTATGTGAAAAAGGAAAAAGGTGTCACTGCGAAGACAAGCAAAATAGCCTTTCGACAAGGCCTCGTAACTGATACTTCTACCTGAACCCTGTACGCTACGTAACGAATTTATTCAAGGCTACGTCTTGCACATAGAGATACCCAAAAAGTTGCGCCAGATAGTGGCGTCAAAACCATAGAAGTAGAACATAACTAACGGGCCCGCACGAACGAGTTGGCACCACGACAGCCATGCTATTTCAGTCCCAACGCATGCATCTCACTGTTTACTGGCAGTCATTCTATGTTGATGGAGATGTTTTGAATTCGATAACCAGAGGACAATACAAAAAGGCGAACTTTCAGGCACGCGCTGAGAACGAGGATTTCTGTGTAAAGGCCAATACTGGCATTATCCCAGCCAAATGGGGATATCAGTGGATGAGCCTCATCCCAATTATGATCATGGTGATGATTATTATCATTATTTTTATTATATTTTCACTACTATTGCTATCACAATCCTCATTATCACAATCATTAGGTTTTCACCTGGTGTTCACGATTACTGTAAGCAACTCCTGATCCTCTTAAATCGCATTGACGGTCTGCCGCAGTACTACCATAGCTATAATACCATGATAGTTGTCATTATGCTTGTTATTTTCATCATCATCATCACTATCACTATACCATCATCATTATCGTTTTCATTATCATCATTGATATCACTAACACCATTATCATCCCATATTCTTTGGGTCTACTTGTGTTCGTCTAGCTTCAACACTGTAATCACTGTTAATAACAGACTCTTTCTTCGTTTTGTTTTCCTCTCTTGCTGATGTCATTGCAATACTCACAGATCGCTGTCGCTGCGGATAAAGACGAGTTTCTGCGCGCCAGGCGAATACATTGTGCACCAGGGAGACGCCCTCAACGTCATCTACTTCTTGCTGAACGGGTCTATGGAGATTCTGAGACACGGCATGGTGGTCGCCATTTTAGGTAACATAATGACTCTCCACGCCTTTGTATTTACCAAGCTTATGGTTTTTTTTTTTTTTATTACAACTGAATTGATGAAATAAACTGTCTTATGCGTCGACATTAATAAGCATCGAATTAATCAGTGTTTAGTAGTAGAACATATGATAAAAATCATGGTCATATCTATATCCGAGCATGATTCGAACCGACAACCTCCTGATTAGGACAGGCGTCTTATCTACTAGACCATCGAACTTCCGCCGGACAGCCAGTGCTGTTTCTAATCCTTATATCATGCAGCGGGTACTGCATATGTATTCAAATTAATGAAATTCTTGCGTCGAGTTGTTTTCTGGATAATGGATTATAATGGTAATTGATGAGACGCTTGTCCGGTGATCAGAAGGTCGGAGGTTCGAATCCTCCTCGATCATGTATGTCCATGATTTTTATTGTGGCTACTACTTAACATCGATCAATTTGGTGCTCATTTACTTCTATGGTTTACTTGTCTGCTTCAGTTGTATTTTTGCTTCTTCTTTTTTTTAAGTCCTCCATCCTTGACAATCTTGAAGACATTTTAACTCCGTAGTTTAGTATTGCGATTCGTAGGCCCTATAAAGTGCGTTCTCTAATCTCTAACGGGACACTTTGTGAACATCGGGTGTAGAAATTGGACTCAAGCGAAATATTATAAGAGGAGTGTCCTATCTTGACATTTCATCCTCATAATGGTTGTGTTCCTGGATTGTCGCACATTGAGCACTTTGCAAATCAAACGCACTCTCTTTGTATTTGTCAAATATAATTAGTTCGTTAATCTCGCCAAAATGAACTTGTTTATCTTTCCTGCAAGTTTTGCCGAAGAGCTATGGAAATATCCGAAGTTCCCAAACAAGACTTAAATAGGGATGGTATAGTTTTGGTTAAGATAGGGGGAATTCAGGCTTTACCTTTGTGCAAGATCAAACCATAAAATGAAATATTAAAGAGCATACAATTCTAAGAGAAAGTGAAAGTTTACATGATGAAAACTGGTTTTGAAATCGTCGCGATATCCAGGAACATAGCAGAACAAAGTGGTCCTAATAAAAGGTGGGTCCCACCGTACATTATAGCACCTCATTTTGTTTGAATATCTCAGCCATTTCAAAACCGATTTTCAGGTAAACTTTCAATACCTCTTAGAATTGTATGCTCTTTAGTATTTCATATAAGTGGTCATTAATTTTCTTTCAAAAAGAAAAAAAATGAATCCCTATCTTAACCAAAACTATAAAATTGGTCCCTTTAAACCTGGCTATCTTTCAGGGCACATCAAAGATATAAAGCATATTGTGAAGACAGCACATACTATGTGCTGTCTTCTTGCATTTAAATCTCATTTGAATATGCAAAAGTTACATTGCATACTTTACTTTGTTTATATGCAATTGTCATATTGTAAACTCTCGTCGGAAATTTAAATGAAAATAAAATGAAATGTTTGAATATCATGGAATGATTGTACATAATTTTTTTTTCTTTTATGTAGTATCCCATGTTGTTGAGTGGTTGCGTGTCAATGCACGAATAGTCAAAATCACATCACTTTGAATCATATCATAATTGTCTGACTTTTTGAAGCACATGTACAAAGAACTTTGAGACATAGACATGAACTTATTGGTGGTTCCACCGATTCAATGAATATTATGAATATTTTTTCTTATCGACTCCAGGAAAGGGCGACCTCTTCGGCTGTGACCTCTACGTCACAGATACCGTCATTCAGTCCAGTGGTGACATCCACGCTTTGACCTACTGTGACCTCCAGTCGGTGACTCGGTATGTCTTTAATTGCTGCGCAGTCTAATCATTATACGACAATAAGATATCCGTAACACGTATTTTGGAACTATGTTTTACACGTGTAGTGCTCAGAATCAATCTTAAGATTAGAAATAAAGTAACGTACTCAAAGTGACGTCATTCTTTGAACCCATCCATAGCTTAGCAATAATCGTAGCTTATTTCATCATCTTTTTCTGTATCCGTTCAAAGAAAGAAGCGAACTTCATCATGAAAACCATGATAAATGATGAGGACAGGGCTTTATATTCATAAACAGAATGTGCCTTATTGAAACCTGAATAAATTATGCTCTTGGATCCTACTTACCACTGTCATCGCATCCACGTTTGTTAGCTTCTTTTGTTGTAACAATGTTCAATTAAGCAATGTTTTTACCTTTTTTGTATTATGCAAGACAGCAGTAAGATGCTATAAGAAAGACTTCCCCAGTAATTTAAAAGCACAGCATTAGTTGTTTCCAGTAGAAAGAAACTGTATAACAGCAGTAGTAGCTCAATAAATAAAGTTGTTTGTTTTTTAATGTCACAACAGAGAAAATGATTAACAAAAAAAAAAAAAACAGCACCATCTGAATGTCAGATAATCACCAAAATTATGTAATCCGTGCGTATAGAAATTGTCATGTCGATGAGAGGCTGTACAATGTGTACATCACAATGTGTACATATACATTTTTAGAAATGATTATCCTCCAAGATTGTATAGAAGAAATAATGGATTTTGTTTTGTTTTTTCTTTAAAAAAAAAAAGAATGCATAGGTGTAACGACTTTCGTCACCTATTACATGAACTGTCATTGAGAACGTAATGTCGATGCCAAGGTTAATTTAAAGCGCAAGTAATCATTTAGTCTAAAACGATATCTAGTTGAATATTTGGGGTATTAAAGCCCCACAAAGGGGAAAAATGTTCGATATACATGATATGGGTTGTTCATTCAGACCACTACTCAAAGCACTCGATGTTCTCTTTTTTCTATAGTATATTTCTTAAAGTCACTTTGTTTCGGTTTTTTGTGTTTCTTATTCAGACATGAACTTTTAGAGGTCCTGTCAAGCTATCCAGAGTATCATAACAAATTCCAGCAAGAGATTTCACGCGACTTGACCTTTAACCTCCGTGAGGGATATGATTCAGAGGTAAGATGCGCTTGCCTTAGGATGAACATGAAGACAAAAGCTAAAGACTCTCACCATTCCCATTCTATTTTTTTTTCAGTCATTGTTGCATTAATGGCGACGCAATTCCATTCACGCATGCGGCGCTGAGCTATTTCCTTCTAGTTTAAACTTCACCAAATCTTTCATACGTATGGTACCATATCAACCGCTTTACAGTGATATCATGTTTCAGGTATTGTTCCATTCTTATTTTTAGAAGTGCGATGGATAATTCAGTATAGTTATTGTCAGTACACGTTAAGGCTTGTAGAAGAGAAATGTCAATTTCATATTTGGCACTATTTGTTTGCTCTGATTCAAGAGTTATAGACTGTCAGATATGACAAACTCTATAGATAAACGACGCAAAAGACATGAAAGAGGACGCAAACTTTATTTTTGGGAGAAAAGTACGTTTTGCCAATTAAATATCGAACTCATTCTCCAATGCAAAGGCGATTTTCGAAGTACATGGTAGGTTCCTCTCATCTATAATGAAAATAATTGTGAACTCATGCAGGTAAATGCCAAAATTTAGTGTAATGTTACCATCATCGTATTTTTAGCGACAAAAAAAAAGACAACAAAACAAAGCAAAACAAAGTCTATATGCTAACACACCGATTTACGATAGACGAATGCAAAATCGATTATGTGCAGTACACGGATTAGATATCAAACCAAAATCTAAATCAATTAATTTCATTCAATTTGTATTATAATTCAGTTAGCAAATTAAATCAATTTATTTTCAATTTACAAGTTAGGATCAAACCCAGTCATTTTTTTTCACCAGTATATCAATGCTTACTTGTGAAAAAAGCGATTATCATTCCGTCATGTAAAGAGAAAATCTTCTTTTTGTCTTGCTCATATCTTTCTGCTACCATATACTGCACGATTTTTTTATCCCGAATCCTAACCTTGAGCATTCACTCAAATTCCATTGCTATCCAATATTTATCGTCAGCCAATCATTCACCTACGACTGTGTGCATTAACTACCTTTTGCATTCGATTTGAGGTCGAAGGTTATCACCACGACAACCATCCGTAGTACCTGTGTGATTCAATTCAATTTTAGTCAGATTTGCATCTGACCCCCATATAACAACGCATTTTATGCAGGATTTCAGTTCTTATTCTGACAGAGCAATCGGAAACTTAAATATCTGCTTGGTTCCAATGTTTTACCTGATCGTAATAAATGACGGTCATGAGATTGTCGTTTTCGTGATTTATAGGCCTACTGCTATAAGAAATAACTCCGAAAATATTTTAATTTTGTTCAAGCCAAACAGCTCCTAAATGCGGCTGAGGGCTATTACAGTTTCGCACATTTTGCTGTTGTTAGAAAGGAAGAATATCATTGAATTCAACTATTCCAGATGATTTGCCTTCCACGATCATTCTGCGGAACTGCAATAAAACTCAGCCCAAGGATATATACCGCCGTTGAAAGGAAGAGGCAGATACAGCCATATTATGATGCCATTCTGCTCATATTGATGATAATGATATCAAGCAATAATTAACACTTCGCATGACACAAAAAAAAAATTATCGATCTTGCGACTGTTTGAAATACGTCGATATTTAGCTTTCAATTTCCGAGGAAACTTCGCCTTGGAATGGACCATCTCTAGTTTGACATCGGATTATTTCATCATCATGCAAAATGATGTGACAATTGCGCCTGGAGGGGCGGATTTTGAATGCAATTTTAAAACTGTTTTGTTGTATTACTTAAAAAGATAGATAGGAAATGCAAATGTCGTAATAATGTAGCTGATCGTAGGTTGAGTGTCCACTGCTTGAGGCAAAGGATTCTTGGGTGTATCTTCAGGAACATTTTTGCTTCCTACGATGATCAATGAATTAAAACTGTTCTTCACAGTTGCCTGTTAAGGTTACAAATGTGCAGCAACGTCTCTTGTTTTCTTTCTCTTTCCATCAACTTTTTTTCTCTCTCTCTCCTCTCTTTTTTCCTCTTTTTTTCTTTCCTTTTTTGCTCTCTCTTTGTATGGAACTTATTAATAATACTGTGCAAACCCCACGCAAAGCTCACTTTTGAATCATCTTCTTACGATACGATGAGCAAAACATTACTCTCGTGTTTTCATTTACTTTTTTTTTATATGGCAATCAAAGAGTCGCAACAATACTTTTTTCCTCCCCTATAGCTCTTTCACAACTTGTCAAGCGACCT
Organism: Diadema setosum; assembly: GCF_964275005.1. NCBI lineage: Eukaryota > Metazoa > Echinodermata > Echinoidea > Diadematoida > Diadematidae > Diadema > Diadema setosum. Next base: position 12,611,342 of record NC_092706.1, read on the forward strand.
CAAATCATGTTTCATTTCTCAGCCATTTCTGTTTTCCTTTATAAGCATTACGTCCATTCTATGATCACGCTTTCTTGCATTGACTACAATCCTTAACCAATTGCCTTCAGTGTAAAGGAAACACAACTCCCGAAAGCTCCTGTGGTATATATAGTGGGCGTGGTCACCTCCCAAGTGCCACGCCCATTAAGACGAAGCCTGGATGAAAATGCAGGTTTCACCGATATTCGTCTCTATGGGGGCGAGTATCTACCTATGGTGGAAAACAAAAACCAAGAGAGGCCATGTTTCTTTCGGGCCACTATTTCTCATTTCTTTTCATTTTTAAAGACGTCAAACTATATCATATGATGTACTTACAGTCCCAAATGGAGCAGACAAAAAGGGAAAAGGTATTTGAAAGCAATAAATCAGGAATCGACGATTTCGACAGACAAAAACAAACAAACAAACACACAAACACACACACACAAAGGAACGAGAGAAGATTATGTAAAGCATCTCATGTTTAGTATGGCACCGCCTCTATTGCTCACCTTCTTTCAGCAATTTTGGAGCTCCACTCAAAATCCGCCTGACTTGGATTACCCAGCCGAAAAAGCACAGAAAATGAAGAAGTTCCTCCGACGGTGGAGAAAAAGAGCAAGAGTGAGTTTTCCCATATCACTAGAGCCAAAATGCCTGCCGTACCAGCCAGCATAGACTAGTGCATCTGATTTTTTATATATATATTTTTTTTTACCTCCTGATTATTATCAGTTCTATATATCTTCATACCTTTTTTTGTATGTATATAAATTTATATATACATATTCATATTTTTTTCAGAATTTTATTTCTCTTATTGGAACCTTTTACATTCATATTATATACTTTCCAATCCCCGAACGGTTATTTTTTTTTTTTTTTTTGATTTGCAATGGTTATGATACAGAAAATATAGATACTTTTATATAGTTGATTGATTTTTTTTTCTTTTGGTCTCCAATACATTTTTTTTTTCAGTAAACTTGCGTCAGTTCGGGTAAGCATACCTGGCCAGTATGCTTGCCCGCCGGTAACTGACGCAACGTAGAGTGCATTAGTTCTTCCCTGCCCGCTCTGTCAGTTTGTAACGAGCATGAACACCTTTTTTTTTCTCTCTAGTTCCTTTTTTTTTTTTTTTTTTTTGCCTGGGGATTCAATATAGAGAAACCGAAGACACAAAAATCTTGGCTGGGCTCGAGAAAATTATGGCTGTAGTGAGTGAACAGGGTAAAAAGCACCGAGGTTGTAACGAGAGAGAGAGAGCAAAGGTAGCACTGCGCCTCTTGATTTCGACAAAACCTCAACCGAATGCAATCTGCATGCGAACAATTCTCACCTCACTCAAACCATAGTCTTTTTTTTTCGTTTTTTTTTCCTTTGGTCACTTCCCACGTTTCAACGCCACAAACCACCTGCACATGGACGTACGCACCAAATGATTCAAGCATTGAATAGACTGCACATCTCTCTTTTCTGTTGTTGATATTAGTTCTTGAACGTGTCTCGCGTAGATATGATTTCCGGTGATGATGTCAATGTTGGTTTCTTATCTATATATAACTGTGTTATTTTATGTGCATAGAATGTTTGAATTATTGTGTTTTACGTGGAACAAAACGGAAAGGTCGTGGATTTGACTTTTCCTCCTTCGTTCTTCCAATGTGAATCTTTCTTCATTCTCCATTTCAAAGACAGCCGGCAGGTGACGATCTCCGGATGAGAATCATGACTCGACATTCGTTTTCTCCACAGCCGTGCGGGGACGTCACTCTTTCGAAAGATGTTAATCATTGTTTGTCGTTAAGTAATATTACGCAGAATAAAATACGGAGTTTGTTTCACCGTCTTTCATTCTGTCCCCGTCCCTCCATCGACTCATCGCGTCGTTCCGCCGACTCTCCGGCAGGCCGAAGAGAAATACTCGTACTGCGAGACGAACAACAGCGGGCGCAACACGCGGCTGACGTCGATCTCGGAGGTTCGCGACGAGGAGGAGGTCGGCACGTCGAAGCAGATGAAAGATTCGTCCACGGACACGGGGGAGGACAACATGGAGAACAGACATATGCTCCTGGAAGTCAGCAACTCAGTCGCAACATCAGTACCACCTGATCTAAGTCCAAGGTATAGATACGCTCATGTTTAGATAATGATCCCACGAAAATGAGGGAATTACTAATTCATTCATTCATTCATTCATTCATTCATTCATTCATTCATTCATTCACTCATTCATTCATTCATTCATTCATTCATTCATTCATTCATTCATTCATTCATTCATTCATTCTTCATTCATTCATTCATTCATTTATTCATTCATTAATGCATCATTCTTTCTTTACTTTTTTTTCATTCACTCATTCATTCATCCATTCATTCATGCATTCATTCATTCATTCATTCATTCATTTCAATCGAACTAAAAACATCAATCCATATATGCATATCATTGCGGGAATTGAGAATTGATCGATCAAAATGTCTGATTTTCGTGATTTCATCCTCCGAACATACGCATCTTTTATTCCTTTCACTAACATGTTCGTCACTAAAGTACACGATATTTCTGCCTAGCTTAACTTGTGTTGCCGAGCTTCGAGCAACAACAAGTCTTCATTTGTAACAATAATATGACATATCACGAATTGTAGCAGCATGACGCTCACGGTATAATTACCTTATATCTATGTGCAGGACGTGTGATTACTTTAACGATATCATGCAAGTGTTTGGTATTCCTTCGCTTATTAAGCTTATCATTCATCTGTCGTTATTAATCATTATCTTGATTTTGTCAGTACTTATCACAAGTAAACGATTTCCGTTTCGCCAGTGATTCAACAGAAATTGTTTTCAAACGAGCTTGCTTTAATGATGGCCTCATCAATTTGTATACGTGTAATTACTTCCTCCTTCACCCCAAAAGTCCCATGTCAGAGACCATTTGCTAATTTATAAATTTCTATTTTACTCAAGTTTATGCAATTTTATCGTATCTATTATTTTTATGTGTCTACCTCAGAATATGAAAAAAAGACATTTTTGAAAGTCACAAAAGATTGACCTACCAACCTATGCAAGTGAACTGCGCCGTTGAAAGACAAATATTAGCAGTCCCAGGTTGTTAAACTCGCTAAATGACGTGGAGGTGCCAAATGGCACACACGCCAAAGAAAACTTACCAACGCACCAACCGCGCGCCACGGTTCAGCTTTAATGGTAATATTGGTTTTGTGTCTCTTTTCATCTGCCATCGTTTTTGGCATCATCCACAGGATCGTCGACGGAGTGGAAGACGAGGGCAGCCAGTTCAAGCGGCACAGTTTCGACTTTCCGGCTAGCCGCAGCACGGTCCATCCGTCGGCGACAAGACATCGGAGCCTGACGCTGGCACCACGCCAACCACTCGTTGGTGAGAGCCGCATGAGACAAAGCTACACGGCTCCTCAGCTGTCGAACGGTACGACATCAAAGAGGGCGCCCTATATATAGATAGATAGCTAGATGGATGAATGGAGAGATACATAAATAAATGAATAGAAAGATATATACAGAGTTAGGTAGATGGAGATATAGATAGATACATAGATAGATGGATAGATAAATAGAGAGAGAGAGAGAGATAGATAGATAGAGATGGATGGATACATGGAGAGATGGATGAATAGATTAATTCAAGATTCAAGATTCAATTTTTGATTCAATCTTGAATAGATAAATGGATGGATAGATAGATAGAGATGGATGGATCGATGGAGAGATAGATAGATAAATAGAACGGTATACCAGACAGGCATATAGACTGGCGCAGATGGATCGAAAATACATAAAGCTGGCTTGTGTACGTGTGGGTGTCTTTTTGTGTTTATGTGCGTTCATATATATTATCTCTCATTATGGTTCCTCTTATACATTCATGTCATGATGATGTTCCCAACATGCTCAAAGAAATAAGCCATTTTGCATTCCGGCAGAAGTTCGATGCAGTTTGTCACCATTTGTTTTCTTCAGTATTCTACACCTTTCAATTTCTTTTTTTTTTTTCTTACACTATCTCTCCATCTCTTTGTCTGTCTATCTGTCAATCTGTCTATCTGTCTATTCGTCTGTTTATCTTGCCTCTCCCAATGCTGTTTTATACCTCCAGATCAAACTACGAGATCGAATTCTTCCGACTCGCTGTATCAGGAGGATCTTCGACATGAATTGGAGTACACACGAAACAGCGTGGAGCGTCTCGATAAACAGGTCAGTTTATCACGTTTATCACGGTTGATCTGTCACTTGGTCTACTCCCACTTTGTATAACAGCCATTAGTCTCAACCCACATGGTCTAATCCTGTTTCGTCTAAAATCAGTTCGTCTAATGACATTTAGTTGAATTGCCTCATTGCCAGTTGGTCTACTCCTAGATGGGCTATACCCACTTTGGCTAATACCCACAGTTTATTAGACAAAATGGGAAAAAGTCCAAGGAGACAAGACTGCAATTAGACCATCTGGTCATTAGACGAAACGATAAGTAGCCAAACTGGGCATTAGACCAAGTGAGAAGTAGACCAAACGGGCATTAGAGAAATTCATAGTAGACCAAGTGAGTTTAGCCGTAGTGGTGTTAAGACGAACTGGGAAGTAGACCATCTGATTGTAGACAAAGTGGCAATACTAAACTTTATCACTTACACTTCAAGAAGTAACCGAGTTTAACACCAACAGGATCCAATTAACTTGTTTAACGAGATTGCCCCTGGCCCTTGTCTATGCTTTGGAGGACTAGGGGCCGACGGGGAGCTAGGGCTGAGGTGATAGCGAACAGAAATAAGGAAGCGTTCAGAAGACTTGGTTTTTAAACTTTCGTCGGCGCCATTTTGGGGACAAAAAGGCACCTTGTGGACTTTTAACAGGTTTTTTTCCCTTGCCTCTCGCTTCCTCTTTCTGAAGAAGGAAACCAAGGAGTTTCAACAAGGTTCTTTTTCTCCTCCTCACCCTTTAAATTGTCCTTTCGTCCTCTAGTCCTGTTCCTACTGTAGAGTGATGAATTTCTTCTTTTTTTTTATTCATGTTCCATATTCCACATTTCATGCAAGTTTCATATTCCATTTGATTTTGAAAAAGAAATGTTTTTAACACAATGGTCAGTTTGAAACAAAATTGCACAAAATTTAATATATAAGGACGTATAATTGACGTGTAATATGAGGAACTCACTAAAAAGCAAAGTTTGTAGGATGGAGGTTCCAAAGATATAATATAGGCTTTTAGTACAGTATAATCAATGTCGAAAATGACGTAACATGCAAAAATGCAAGTTGTATTTGGTTGTGAAGATAGGATATTAGCTCTAATTTAGCGACTGCTGGGTCTTTTCCCCTCGTATTCTTCAGGTATCGAACCTAAGTCGAGACGTATCACACTTAAGCCAGGATTTGCGCGCCGTGGTGAAACTCCTCCAGGTAATTTCTCCTCTCGCCTCGTCTGCTGCACAGCAGGGAACGAACGTGGCGGGGGCCAGTGCGTCCAGCGTGAACGGCCCAGCCACGCTAGGTCTTCCACCGCCCCCGCCCCCGCCGACCACGCCCTGCGTGATGACGGTCAAGATCGGCCAGGGCGGCGAAGAGGACATCATTCACGTGCAGCGACAAGACGGCGTGCTGGAGACGAGTTTGGGCGGCGGCATGCCTGAACTTCCCGAGGGTGCCATGGGACCCACCGTAGCGGCCCTGACTTCGGCCGCGATGGCTTCTGCTAGCAGCAACAGCGCCAGCGCGAGCTCAACGCTCGAGCGGCCCTCACGCCGAGGTAGTAGTGGTGGCGCAGCTGGGGGGAGTACCGATAAGGAAGATGCCAGTTCATCGGCAGCCAGTGTGCGACAAACCTCTCTAGTGCTGTTCCACGGTCCTGATGGCAACATGGTGGAATCGATCAGCATGGAGCGGCTCGATTACGACTCGGAAAATGGGACAGATTTATGAAGAATCGAACAATCGACGATTAGTCAATCTCAATCATTCCTCGTTAGTCAGTTATTGTATCATATAGATGTGACTATGTTTGCATCATGTTTGCTAATTTTTATTCCTTCATTATCCACCCCAAACCTACTGTTTTGAAGATAAGTTAATATATCGGGGTTTTTTTTCTTTATACCTGAAGCCTGTTAACTCACATTATAGTGATCATTAGATTCATGGGCTTGATTGGTAAGCATCAGAAATATATTCTTATGAGAAAAATTTCATTTTACAAAAAGCAAGAAACACCTGAGAAAAGGATTCCATACGGTGAAATTTAAGCCGTTGATATTTTTTTTTTTTTGCAGTTAAAACAAGGAGTAAACATTAAGTATAGGATATCAGGGAATCATCAAACGTGGCAAATTTTAGGGAGCTTTAGATTTTGGGGGCGAGGACGTTCAGAGGGAAAACCCGTTCTGCGCATGCGCTAAATCGCTTATCAAAATCGATTTTGCGTTGTCTGAGTTTTTACAACGTGTTGTGGGCCATTGGCGTCCGCTCAAAGTCACGACGCAGAGAGCTACTTTGATGCAATGATCATAAGGGGGCGCCATTTCACTTTGCACAGCTTGCGTCTTCGCGAAACCCAAAGCTAAACTTCGCAACAAGACGCAGGGAGGGAGGAGAACGGCCAACACAATCGTCGTCTTAACGTTCGCGTCGCAAATCTAAAGCTCCTTAATGAAAGACCCGATAGACCTGGGACATATAACCGGGGTAAGAAGGCTGGCGCGGTTCGAGTATACAAGCTGCTTTCGAGAATTCCCGTAACGAATTTGCATACAATTTTATCACTGATATCTATTTCAATACACATACAACCGAAGATTCCCGACTGGGGTCGAACGTTACCGATGAGCGTACATTTCGGTGCACGTATATTCGCTGACCGGCGCTATTCGTGGTTTTCGAATATCCATCGGGGTGCAGCGAATGAACTGGATGAGCCGACCCACGAATCCCTACACACTGTCCGGGTCTTTAACATGTTTAACATGTTTAACAACTATCTGCGCAACACCCCATTCTCCACTACCCATTTACACCAGAAAAAAAAAAAGAAATCAAAATTCTCGAACTTGGAGAGATTTACTTCACAGCCTTGAAGTTACAACTGACCATGAACTCCTTGATGTGTTTTCAACAAATGAAAGTGGTAATTTTCATATAGTGATATTGGTGACACTTCAAACTAAAATCAAATGCCTTCTAATACGTACGACGTAAAGGCACCATATAGTACAAATTATTGTTATCTCGTATAGCCATGTCCACATGATGGGAAAGACCCGATTACTTACACATTCAAATGTTATGCTTACCTTAATTAAAAAGTTTTTGCCTGAGCTTGTTTGAGCTGTTTCTGAAGTTTTCTCGACATAGCAACAACTAATGCATACAAAGTGTATTTCAAGTATGGAAATGCATTGAGTACGCATAAGCTTATTCGGTTTTAAAGCATTGTAACTTATGTCGGCCAGAACTGGGTGGCATCCTAAATAGAAGAGGAGAGGAATTAATGGGTTATGCAATGAGTCAGGTGCATTGCTATGTCAGTGCATTATTAATCAACTGTTGTTAGGGATACTGAACCCCACCCCCCCCCCCTTATGACTGAAATAGACGTTAATTTGAATGTACCAGCAAACTGGCCTTAACTAAGTGACGTATTGAGTGCTAGAATTAAGACTTAACGGTACACTACGTATTCTTGCTTGAGTATGTATGTGGCCCTGAAAAGGGTTTACCCACTCCCGACTTTTTAGAAAGCTGTTATGTTCTTACCGTTTTAAAGAGAATGAAAACGGCAAGAATATACTCGGGAAAGAATATGTGGTGCACCGTTGAGCCTTCTACCACTCAACGGCCACGGAAACCTTCAAAGATTTTCAGTGACGTATTAATTTTTGGGTTTGTCGACTGATATTCCAAGTGTCATACCTTTCTCTAAATTGCTCAGTTTCATCTAGATGTTCATTTATCTGTTACTGTTGTTTTATTCCCTACACTTTGGAGAGTGTATGAGCCCCGGATGTTTGAGTCAGGCACGTGTTAAGTGCAGTAAAACCGCAGTGGGGTGTTGTATTGAATGGGGGTTTTCCCTTGATTTCTGCGCATGCGCTCATGCATGAGCGCATGCGCAGACAGCATGCTGTCCAATAAGCGAACTTTCATCAACCTGCCCCGCCTTTCTGCCGATGAGCTAATAATGTTGCAACAATGTATTAGCAAATATAGTTTTGGCCTCTTACCCGAGGTTGCATACTCAGCGAACTTCTTCTTTTTAGTCAAATACTCCTTAAGCAACTGTCTTTGGATAACAGGAAAGGGGAAAAGACTTTGGGTTCATATTTGCGTTTAAAAAAGAAGAATATGCTCTCATGGGTTCGTCTCAAAACCGTCAAGGTAACCCACTGCAGGATCACCGTCGCTTATATCGAAGGTTATTTCATTTCGTTCAACTATCTTTATTTTAATCTGCTGTTTCTTAAAGCTCAGTTTGAGAGAAGCTCTCGTTTACTTCGAATACTCGGAGCGTTGTTGTGGTCAATCATTTTCAGCCAATACTTGAGACAATATTCTGCGGTCTTGCTTTTCTGTGGCAAGCTTCACGTTCTAGTGGCTTGGCAGATTCATCATTAGCAGAAGAAAATTGGCACTAGAAGCCAAAACACACACACACACACACATGCACACACACACACACACATGCACACAGAGAAAATACAGATCACAAGCTTTCTGTGAAAGCGTTGCATTTTACGCGCAAAGACGCGTCGAAACGATTCGAAAATATCCAGCGTTCAACGAACGTTGTATGCCCGTATAGGAGACGATTTGTTACAGATAATATTAAGCACTAAGTGGTTAGTATATTAAATCAAACACACCGATGGCTTTTGCCTTCGTTGTATTGTATTGCGTTGACCATTCGTGATCATCTACGTTCGTTCACCGACGACGTGAGTTGTTGAGGTCAGTATGAGGGGAATCAATTGTTTTTACCATATTTGATTAAAGAGTAAACTTTTGCACCAGTTTTTCTATTGTTGTTTTCTACACCTGAGTTAGCAGAGTATAGTTCTTTTTTTTAAATGAATATTGTCATCATTAAGTGATGTCTTGTGCGATATAATCATTATCAGTAATTTTGCGGTCAATGTGTAAATGATTTTATCAGTGGCTCGAGAGAGAAAAGATGAACGTGTGTTTGTCTCGCATTGTTCGATGATGAAGGTAAAACTTGATTGGTTTAATAGATTTCCATCTTGAAGGCAACAATGTCGGTCAAAGTGCCATAAGCTCTTTATTTCACTTCGAATACCACCTTCACGATTCTGACGTAGGGCTACAGTGTTTCATGGCTTATAAATCACAAATTTTCATTATCATGTGTCATAGCCATCCTCTTTTCTCTGCCTTGCATGTAAACATGAACCAATGGTCACCAATGGTGACCGCAAAGGAAGGGGTAGTCAATGCTTACCTCTTCTTAAGGTTGAGAACATTAAATCAACCTCCCCCCCCCCCCTTACTCTTAATGTTTATTCACTTTTATGCGTATTCAACTCTTAATTGACTATGCCGGTCCATAACGTTTATTGGTGTGTTTTTTTCATTCATAACCATAATAACAGTCAAAACCAGGTGAAATAGATTTATATTTGCAGCTGCATTCTAGACCTGATCCGTTTGTCAATGGAACGCGGCTGGGCACCATGCAACCGCTCAGAGTTATTACGTGCGGGTCATGCAAGCCGCGGGTAAAGTAAGAGCTTTATATTGCGAGTGAGCAAAGGCTATTATCATGTTGTGAAGGGACCATTTACAATTAAAGCTGTAAATGCAGATGCGAACGTGTAACATCGTGAAAATCTGGAGTGTGTATAGGACTGACGGGCATAGTGTACATGACCGGAACTAACAGAATTTGCATTAACTTGGATTTTCGTGTTTTGTTTTGTTTTTTCCTTTTGATGCATTGTTCCTTTGATACGGTACATGTAACCAAAACGTAGCACATTATTGTCATCTGTCCCACATATAGACCGATTCGGCTTGACAAAACACCCGCCATTAACTGCGGTGTCCCGGTTGCGCACGAGTATGATGCTAAATGCATGATATAACTCATTCTCATAATATGCACGAGCACACGCGCGCATGTGACACAAAAGTCTGGAGACTTATTTCACAGGAACAGAGATTAGTTAATCTCTTTAATCCCTATTGTGTCACCATGACCTCCCTGTTGCAACTTAAACACATCGCTAGGCTAGCTAAATGTACAATTTTATGTCAAGTTTGGAGGAATTTTACTGAATGATCAGACAACAAAGCGGCATCTCACCAGAAATGACGGTAATGATTATAATACATGTGACATCGCGAAATATTTGATACATGAGATGGTATTAATCTCTTAAAACTGTTGTTGTACCTGTTCTTATTTCGGTCCGTTCTCTATCCTAATTGAAGTTCACGGGCAATTATAAAGCGGCTGTGCTGTCGAGAGATGAGTAAGCTCTACAACCCAAACACGTAAATCACAGGGTTCTGTGTATAAATAAGCGTTATTCCCGTGAACGGACTAGAGCCCTCACCGGCGGTTCAATGTAACTTCACGTCCATATTCCGTCAGTTCTTGTGAACAAATCTGCGTCAGCATGTAGGCCTACTAGAACTAATTATGCATCTTCCCTTGTCTGAGGATTGCCTAACATAGCAGCAACGATTCTATGCAAAAGGAAAAAGTAATGAAAAATGAATAAGTAAGAAGAAAGGATTCCATGTCATAAATCAGCTGATAAACATGATCGTATTTGGTGTTCATGTGTGAAATGAAACCGCGGTTATCACCGTTTTGTATAGACCTTGACACTCTCAATATGCGCTTGCTGTCCGCTAGCAAGAAACTGTTCACAAAACCAAAATTGGTCCATCTATTTACATTTTCTTATACTGAAATTGAGTCAACTGTAGATCACCGATATATCCAGAGTTGTAGTGTAACTGCCAAAGACATTAGAACCTAAATATTGTAGCCAATATTTAGCGTGCTAACAGCAATTTTGGACCTTCAAGGTCCGTTTCATCCAGGGCCGCTTGGAAAGAAAAACGAAATATCCCATTTGTAGTGATGAGTGTGAATGGCGATTAGGGCCTATAGGCATTCATTTCAATTATGGCCTTTCGCTTTTCACCAACTTATCTTTATCATTATTTGGTCATTATGATTACGAGTACACTGCCATTTCTGTGGGGTCTTCACAAAGAATTTAAGTCGAACTTAAACTGTAAGATCAACTTACAGTTTTTGTTACGCTTTGTGTGTCTTCAACGGTGTCCTTACATCCAAATGAAAATTAATTTTTGGAAACTCAATAAAAGGAAGTACTGAGCAGTTGACGAGGGATTTTTCTTTTTGTAAATACTAGGGACAATCTAAAGTTGATTCTGAAAGGCTAATAAACTGAAACCATGATTTTATGTCGATCGTAACTTTTAAAATCGACATGAATTCTTTGTGAAACACCCCTGGTCCGAAAATTTGTCATTTCTAACGTTGATCATCGATGTCATTGAATTGACAACATTTCGTCACGAGTGGTTGACTGTTGTTTTGATAAGAAGATGATAACTGATAGATGAGATGAAGAGGAAAAAGGATTAGGAGTATTTGTTTCATATCCGTGACAGAAAGAGAGAAAGTCAATTTGAAGAGCTTGTACTGTACTTCTAGCACAGTTCGGCTTCTAGCGCTTGTTTCATTTTTGTAATTGCGCAATTGTTATATACCTCGATTGATATTCGCGCAGCCTCGTCAGTTCGTTTAAGTTTTATGTCTTTGTTATACAATGTATTTACCATTTTTACACTGAATCATTACTCCTATTTGAGAGGAATGATCTCTTGGCAAGACAGTGATACCAAAATCTCATCTCATCCAGCACAAAAAATTGTTAGGTGCTTCGGCTGACTGTAGTATAGACAAAACAGTATTTTTGTCTTTTTGTCAGTAGTGAGCTCAAAGGGGGAAGGCCACATTGAAAATTAGCTTGTGTGAATAGAAGCAGAAAGAGTGAACAGAAGGAACAAGACTGTGAAAGTTTGATTAGATTCTGCTGAAAACTAAGTAAGTCATTATATTCTGAAATTGTGATCAGTCAAGCACAAATAGGCAACTCCGTGACGAAGCATGTGAGCTCACCTTCCATTTGCTCTTAGCCTTTTGCAAAGGCAGCTCCGCAGTGGACTCACACACAGCGACACACAGCGAGCAGTGGACTCGCACGCACACAGCGATCGGATCTCGCAGCTGCTCGCCTCTCGCGCGCTATGTGCGCGAGTCCACTGCTCTCTGTATGCGTGTCCTGAAATTACTGTGAGCTGCCTTTGCTAAAGGCTAATTTGCTTTATGCATACAATTCCATAAAATCTCTCCTTTTTTTGTGTGTGTTATTGATGACGGATATTTTGAACATGAAGGGCTGTATAGAAGTGTATTCACAATGAGTTTAAGAAGGGCAAATTCCTTATGTTATACAGAGCATAATATGGGGGTGAGCTTGTTCGTGACATCAAAGAATTGCCAATTTACGTTTGATTGATCACAACTTCAAGAGAATCATAACTTTATTATAATTTTATTAGAATTTGCTCGAGCTTTCACTGCCCTGTTCTGATTTTTCTGCGTTTTTTTTTTTTCTCACTCAAACTATTTTTTCCGGGTGGATCTCCACCTTTAAGATCTGCGACGCTCATGTTTATGACGCGCCTTTTTCCCGGTTAAAGTGGAAGAAGGGACAGCTGTCCCGCGCATGTGCAGAACAACATTTCTTGCCTATGATAGCTGCGTCGTTGGATTGGCGTTGCAGATCTGAAACTCGTTATCATTACGAGGACGTTTCCTGTACAAGAATGGACGTAGAGGGGTCTTTAAAGATTCAAGCCACAATGAGGCTTGTTGTAATTAGATGTAGATAATTTTGTTTCTCAAAACTTCCAGAAAAAACAGTATTTATTTCTTTGCTTCAACTTTGTTGTAGCATACATTTAGCGTGCGTTTATCTTATATTTCTCAAAGATTGTAATCTTATACTGTACGAGAGTGATGCTACAGTAAAGTATGCATTATGTAAATACCAAACATGGACAGAGAAAAAAAAAAAGATATTGCTTGTAAAAAGGCTGAAACTATTATGTACAGTAATGCTTGTATTGCCTATTTGTACATGTATAGTATTGGGATAATAAAAAGGCGTATGCTGTTTCCGTAATGCTTTTCTTATTGGACTTTTGAAGTGGTGTCTAAAAGTGTAAACCTTGATCATTTTCAAGGAGAATTTGCTCTGAAGAGTAAAGATATAAAAGCGTACTGGTAGCACATGATACAATGTATTGTATGAGCCTATATATATATATATATATATATATATATATATATATATATATATATATATATATATATATATATTACATACATGACCGTGCATCATAAAACTAACAAAAAGTCGCACGCCCTTATTTTATGTGAGGATTCAAACTAGGTGAAACAGGTCAACCTAGTCAGTCTTGTGTTTTGCATATTTTCTGAAATATTGGCACTGCATTGAAAGTCGGTATTAGTAATTGGTAAAATGTGTTAATAGAGCAGGTTAAGTTTCAGCTTAATCTGATAATTCCTTCATAATTGCTGTTACTAGGAATTTTATATCCTACCTTTTGTCCCATTCATTCCCCAGAGCACGGCTTGAATAGGCCCTAAACTTCAATGCCTCTTTTCTCCTTCAACACTTTTCCAGAGTATGCTCCTTCTGTCCATTATTTAGATAGGTTAAGAAAGACCACTGTGTTGAATTTTCATCATTTTAAAGCTTGAAAGTTCGTTCTTTCAGAATATGCCCTCAACTGAAAATCTATGTCTGGCGACTTTCTCCTGGTTTTCTGATGTGCACATAATATCAGTTGTGAAATGAAAATTATTTCAGTTCGCGACTACGAAAGTTTATTATTTCTAAGGTTCGTTAATCTTTAAGCTATATATACAATGTATATACCATATATTACATATATATATATATATATATATATATAGAGAGAGAGAGAGAGAGAGAGAGAGAGAGAGAGAAAGAGAGAGAGAGAAAGAAAGAGGTAGAGAGAGAGACTGCATTCTTATTATTGCTACATTAAAGAGCAGGGGCGTCGACGGGGGGGGGGGCAGTTGCCCCTTCAATGAAAATATGGGGGGAGCAAAACATATCATTTTGCCACCCACTCTCCCAATTCCCGAGATGAGAAGATTTCCTTGCTATTTTTATCTTTAAAAAAATGTCCAAATATTTCACCCACTAGATTGCTGCGTTTCAATTCTAAATATGAAAAAATTTCTCTCGCGTGGGACCCTCCCCATTTAGAGTATTGTTTGGGTCCTTTTTTTTATACATTTAGTACACTTTTAGACTGACAGATTTCCCAATGTTTCACCCAAAAATTGTGTACCAGATCTTTCACTTCACTTAGATAAAAATGCAAAAGTACTTTCGGGTGGGAGGGGATATCTTTCAATTAACCCTTTTCCCGTTTGATTTCCCTGCATGAATTTAGTAGCGCCTACACTAAAAGTTTTTTGGGGGGGATTGACAGCTTCCCAAATTCCATCAAAAATGTGTTGAATTCTGAGAGCGCAAAAGCGCCTTCGTATGCAAAGGCATCAATATCTGGAGGACAAGGAATACAAACATTTCATTTTGTCCCCTCAATAATTCCAGAAATGAGGAAAAATTTCTTGCTTTTTTGATAGAAAACTGTCCAAATATTTCATTCATTGTGGAAAAGATTGTTGAATTTCAATTCTGAAAAATCATGCAAAATCTCCCTCGCATGGGAGTCCCGCACCCTCCCCCGTTAGGTCCCCTTCCATACACGTACAGTACACTTGGGGGATGGACAAATTTCAGAATATTTCATCTAAATGTGTGCATCATATCTGTCACTTCAATTCAAATATATTCAAAAGTTCCCTCATCCTCTTTTAATATACCTTTCCCCTGCTGGGTTCCTGTCCATAGATTTAGACTTGAACACTTTGGGGATTGACAATTTTCAGAATATTCCACACGAGTGTGCATCAGATCGTTCTATTTCAATTCTGAAAATGCCAAAGCTCTGTCGTATAATATGGGAGGGTCTATCCACTCCTACCCCCCCCCCCCCGTCAACTTCAATATGACCACTTAAGGTCTACACAGTGATGTCGCACACGCAGAACAAGAGTTGAGATACCGCGATTTAGTCGTTCAGTTTCTGTAAATATTTATTTTTCTTACATTTTTGACAGGAAAAAAAAATCCACCAACAATTTACACCAAAAGTGCACCAAATCGCTGAATTTCAGGTCTGAATATGCAAAGTCTCCCTGGTATGGGAGGGGGATACCCGCATCCCCCACCCCCCCCCCCCCCACCCCGTCGCTCCACTCCCTCTCACAGATTGTCCAACTCCAAGTTTTGCCCCACCCCACGGATCGATGCTGCTGTAATAAGGAGGTAAATTCCTATCTTCTTAACGTTTTCAACCATGTCATATCCCACTCAACCCATGTTTTGCAACTGACAACGCTGTCTCCATTATTATCTCCCTTTAATGGGTCCAGGGTTAAAAATCTATAGATTACAAAGCCTTACACTTGACCACACAAACCACATTCACACACAATAGTCATCCACAATTCATCATCCACAATTAACAATAACACTTTCTAGCTTTCAAACAAGCTTCATTTCCTGGTTGTCTCGGATCAAATCGTAATTACCACCAAAATCAAACGAGAGAAGGAGAATAAACGACTCGGCCAAAGAGTGAAGAAATACAAAACTGCCAATGCAGATGATCCAAAAATGGGTCCATTAACCGATTAAACCAGTATCAGTGGGGGCAAGAGAACTTTGTACATCCCGAAGAAAAGCACGACATCTGATATCAAAGTGAAAAGATTGAGCTGAGGACTTTTTTTCCAAATCGATTTTTTTTTGGCTTTAATTACTTTCCGTATGCGATATTATCATCCTGAGGAGCGTGATGCTTCTCTATTTTTTTTTTTTTGCGAGTTTAAAGGCAGCTGGGATCAAATGAACCTTATACCGATAAGAAGTAAAACCGATAAAAGAAAAAAATGCCATGGAAATCTGATATGCAAAATTGATCTACTTGGTTTCAGGGCTGCAGCGCATATAGCTCTTTTGTATCAGTTCATTCGTTTCACATTGTTTTTTTTTTTTGTTTTTTTTTTTTGTTTTTTTTTGTTTTTTTTTTTTACAGATATTGTACTCCTACACAATGTAAGTAGTAGCAGTTATCGAGCAGAAGCTCAATCCGATAAGCAAGTTGTAAATCTCGCATCCGACAGATAGGAAAAGAGAAGTAAAGAAATAAAAATGAAGACTCCAACTCTTCGGCTAGCAACCTGGAACGTTCGATCTGCTGCATGTGCTTCAAAGATTGTCACTCAAGAGTGGGACTTAACGGATACAGCCACTCAAGGCGGTGCAAACTTCCTGCCTAGTGCTACGCCATCGTTTCTCGAGACGAATGGATGCCAACATACATACAGTGATAGAATGTAAACCTTTATACTGATTTATGATGAACAATGAGACTGAAATGAATCCATCAAATCAAATGAAATCCAAGCAAACAAAGTGCTTTTGTTCAAATGGCGCCATCTTGTGGTGTTACCAATGAAGTACAGTATCTCCCTGGCCTAACATGTTTCTTACGAGACAGATTTGAACTGGTGCTTTGTTCACAGGCACTTACACAAGGCCTTGGTATGCGATCGGTATCCCGCGACATATTCGTTCTCAGAGAAAGCTGTTGCGTTGGTAAACATCAAGTGGTCTTTCGGAGTTTGGGCGTGGAATATATACGATATTTCAGTGTCCACGATAAATCAGCGGGAACTTTATCACTGCTAAAAGAGTTGGTGGAGATATTCGTTCAGTGTCACGTTGAGAGTCGAGCTCGGAGACTTCTTCAGCCTTATACTGGTAAGCAAATTTGCGGTGTGCATTATGTTAGGGAGCTTTAGATTCACGACGCGGACGTTTAGACGACTGTTGCGTTGGGTGTTCTCCTCTCTCCCTGAGTCGTGCTGCCAAGTAGCTTTGGATTTCAGCCTTTACGGAGTAAAATGCCCCCACAGGATCATTGCAGCAAGAACTCTCTGCGTCGTGAATTTGAGCGGACGCAAAATTGGCCCAGAACCGAAATGAAAACTCAGACGACGCGAGATCGATTTTGATGAGCAATCTTTCGCATGACACGCACAGAATTTTTTTGTTTGTTTGTTTCCCCTGAACGTCCGCGTCGCGAAAATCTAAAGCTTCCCATAGTCATGCATGTGACGGGAACAGAATATTCATTCATCAAATTACTTGTATTTCAATGGGGTTTGCCTTCGTATGTACGCTTTTTCAGCACCATTAACACGCAGGGGCTCGTAGCCATGCTTGAATAGCACAGCCTTCACTGAGGAATAGCGACAGCACACCCATTGCACTCGTTACAAGTTTGTTACAAGTTTCTCCATTTGGAAGTCAGCCAACGATCGGAGCGGAAGATGCTCATTAGAATCGGGTAGATTCTAAAGAGGTTATGGATTTTTGACGTTTTACATGTTTTCACGCTACAATAACAATGCAGACAATCACATGATATAGACATTAAATAAAGTGAATAAATTATGTCATCACTCGTTAACCTATCTTTGGTCCTGACACAATATTTCCTATCCGGAAGCGGAATCATTGAGAATGGATATTGTGTATCATAAATCTTGCTACAGAGAAGAAATAACTTGGGACAGGGGGCGTTGTTAGATCATCGACCGAGATATGAATCTAAAATTACCGTGGATAACTTCAAAATCCTTGAATTTCTTCATTTACGTCCCATTAAAAAAAACGGTTACAGCTCGTTATTCCGAAGGTTCGTTATTCCGAAGGTTCGTTATTCCGAAGGCTCTTCAGTCCGAAGATTCCTTATTCCGAAGGTTCGTTTTTCCGAATTTCATTTTCAGATGAACAAATCTTCGGAATAACGAACCTTCGGAATAACGCCACAAATGTTCGGATTAACGAACCCTTTTTCATTTTCGGATTAACGAACCTCTAGGTATAGGGAATTTGCGTGTTTCGGATTAACGAACCTTCGGAATAACGAACAGCACCCTAAAAAACACGAAAAATTCTTGCAATCAATTGGAGCACTTGTAGCTCAGTGGATGAGACCAAGGATTATCAATCAGGACGTCCTCTGGAATCAGTTCTATCCTCTTTGCCGACCCGGCCTCTTCACTCAGGTAGTCATTCTGTGGCGCATGCGCCGTTCCCGACTTCCCCCGAAAAGGGGTATATTTTAGGAGCTCAGTTTTGGGGAAAATTCCCGAAAAAATCGTTGAAATAGTGTGTCTTAAAGGAATTTTTTTCCCTGAACTATTTTCAATTAGTATGATTAGGGGTTATTTTTAAACCTTTCCCCAACAATCCTAAAACATGGTCCAGAATAGCGTTAGTTTGAAATCACCAAAAAATTCCAAAATAGAGGTAGTGCGGATTTTTGGTGTTTACCCCGATTCTAACGAACGTGCTAACTGTGATGTTTTGTTGCAAAGCACGCCGGACTGACGTTCCTTTAGCAGGGAAGTAGGCATACGTCTTCTCTGGTTTATTCAGTATGAGAAAGTCTCTAAATACATTCCTGGACATGCAAGAACTGATATTGTGGGCACTCTTCACTTCGGAACTCTTCCTTCATTTAGGGAGTAATTCTGCTATCGTTTTGCTGTGGTAGGGGTAAATATGCACAGCCCTGTCGCTGCAAAAAAGTCGCGATAGGCCGTGCTTCGCACGACTGATTGAGCTTTGAAAGGGGGTGAATTTCAATTTCAATTCATTTTCAATTCATTTATTTCATACTTCTCATTTATGAATATTAGATCAGAAATAATAGCACAAGTTCTTTTACCGTGTCAACAATGTAAAAAAAAAAACAATATACATGATAATAACACAATAATTGTAATGATAACCCGTCGAAATCGGAGTGGGGATGTACAAAGAGATGTATGACGGGACCTACATGAAAGCAAGCTTGTTTGGCTGTAAGCCCCGAGTAATCAGTGTTTGTGAAAAAGAAACGGAGGACGGACAGAAGATTAGACCAGGCGATTAAGAGATGGCTTCCCTTCCAGAAGCCCGTGATAAGGGGGGTCACTATCCTGACCTATTTCCATCCCTATAAAGAGGGTATTTCTAAGTACCTGGAACAAGCATAAATATGGGTATGATTGACCGCCTGAGTAGGGGAAGGGGGAGGGGGGGGGGGGGGTTGCCAAGTCCTTAGGAGGGGACCCAAATCCGGTAATATCGTGGTTGCCTGCTTATAAAGCATTCATGGCTTCCATAGCGCTCATGTAAAAGAAATATTGTAATCAAATTCCAATCAAATTCTATTCGTTAAGATAAACGTGAACGTGACGTAAATTCTCCCCTTACAAACAAATCATGTTAAGGGTAATAATCCCCCTGCTTTCTCGAAGAGATAAGTCAAGTAATCTTTTATTATGCTATCAGAGGAGTGAAAACATGTTGATCAGGAAAACCAAGCTGCAGAAAGTACAGAAAACCAATGAACACAATCCACTACAAGGCTTTGAAGGAGGGGATTTTCAGCTTTAACGTGATCAAACCTCAATGTTTCTCACCCATAGGATCTGTGGGGGCGCTGTGGCATAGTGGATAAGACTCCCGACTCCCGATCGGAGAAGCCGGGTTCGATTCCCGCCCAGTGCTTACGTCCTTGGGCAAGATGTTTTACCCACAATTGTCCCTCTCGACCCAGGTGTATAAATGGGGACCTGGCAACGCTGGGGTAATAATAATGGCAGGGCCCTCTGGTAGAGCAGTGGCAACACTGAAGAGGCTACCCTGGATAAATAAGACATTATTATTATTATTTTTCATCGAGGTAAATGGTGAGAATTCAAACATGTAAAAGTGCCAGAAAAAAGTTCCTAGTAGAAATTTCAGAGTTAGTGATGTAAAAAAAAAAATAGAAATGTCAAAGGTACATATGTCAAGAAGGGTAAATGTGTAAAAGTAAAAAATGTCAAGGATGAAAATGTCTAGGGAAAAATGAAAGATAAAATGTGACAGAGGGAAAATATCAAGGGTAAATATGTCACAGATAAAACGGAAGGGAAAATGTTATAAGGGTACAAAATGTTAAAGGTATAATGTCTTGGATAAAAGTATCTGAGGAAATTTGTGAAAGGCACAATGCGGGGGAAATGTCAGGGGTAAGAATTTCACGACGAAAACTTCCGAAGAAAAATGTCAAGTGTAAAAATATCAAGAAAAATATACCGGTAAAAAAAATATCTACACTCATCAGACCTGGATGTTTACCCACCACAACAAATGACCCGGAAACTTAATGTGTAGGAGTGTTAATTGACAGAAAAAAAAGGATGTGTATTTAGGGGTCTTGGTAAGTCATTAGTGTTTGCTGATGAAGAGGATGTGATTTCAGGCATCTCTATCAGATTCACCTCAAAACCTAGTATACTCCTCAACGACGTTCAATTGATGAATATATCCAAGTATCAAAGCAAATGCTGACTGTTTAGAAAAGCGTAAGGTTTTCGTGTACTTCAAATGCAAGGTTCCTCACACACATGTATTAGTCCTTATGAGTGTTGGTTCCCCAAATCATGCACTTATGTTTTGTCACAGAAAACAGCAAGTCAACTATAAATTGGGTTTTTTACTCCAACGCATTTTGTCCTATTTCTGTAGAACACCGTCAGGGTATATTTGGCTCCTTTGAAACGAAATAATTAAAATGAATCGATAGGGGCATCATATTGTGTACAGGTCACTATATACGTTCGTGGAAACCCTGTATGTTATCAGTATTTTCGCTTTGTGAATATTAAGTTAGTCTATATAAATGCTTTTATCTATTGACAGTAAATTACATCATGCGGGTCTTCCAATCATGCAATGAATCAGCACGAGATAATGGCATTTTCGGGATCTACGAGAACTACTTTGGCTCTAGCGGTGCTCACCGGCATGGCAGGATTCTTCCTGCAATTATTTTTGCTACCTGCACCATCCACATCTCTGACCTTTGACCAAGACATCGCATCACTTCCGGCGCCTTGCCAGTACCTGGTGAAGTCTTCTAGCGTCAATTGCTCCCGTCGAGGTTTGACAAAGATCCCAACTGATATCCCTCTTGATACCCGACGTCTGTCTCTCTCCTACAACCGACTGGACCAGATTCTTAATGACTCTTTTGGTCGACTTCCCGAACTGGAGTTTCTGTCACTTCGATACAACAGGATCCGTTTGATCGACGTAGGGGCTTTCATAGGCCTTCCCCGACTACAAACCATCAATCTCATAGGAAACAATTTAACGCGCATTCCCAGTCAAGTCTTTCATCAAAACTTTTACCTGACTGATCTCTTTTTAAACAGCAATCGCTTTCAATCGATTCCTTCGCTGGACTTGAGAAGACAGAACTATATTCAGTCCATCGATTTAAGCAACAATACCATTTCATCAGCTAAATTCAACATTCTTCTTGCTAGTGGATGCAATTTGACAAACGTGGCACTCATTGATAATGAAATCAAGATGGTTGACGAAGGCGACCTGGAGAATTTAGGGAGCGCAAATTCAGTCAAATTAGTAGATTTCCGTGATAACATCGTGCATAAAGTGCACAGCGCAAGCTTTCAGGGGGTCCATATTGAGGGATTACAACTTTTCGGAAATCCATTATCCCCGACTGGCGCCAGAGAGCTCTTTGACGGTGTGGGAAAATCATCTCACATAACCTACGTTGGTCTCAGTGAGACCAAGCTTGGAGGCATTACCCAATCCGTCTTTGCCCCCCTCAAGGGATCGCAAATAACTCGTTTGTACCTGAGCGCGAGTAACATATCCCACCTTCCCGACAATGTGTTCTCATATCTGACAACTGTAGAAGTTCTATCGCTGAACAATAATTCACTAAAGACAATATCCTTTGTCGCCTTTACAAACATGACATCCGTTTCATTGGTGTATATTGCCTCATGTAGAATTTCACAATTGGTGACGCCACAGACAACTGGCACGTTAATGCCTCAGCTCTCCTCACTAAATCTCGCCAACAATAATCTGGTGGAGATTCCACCAGAAGCATTCGTCGCCCTTCCAAAACTCATCTATCTGAATTTGTCTTTCAACATCATACGACATATCGCTTCTGATGCATTTGCTGGCCTAGAACACCTGGAAAACATTTTTCTAGACAACAACAACTTAATCGATACTTTCAGTGTCAATGTGTTCCATAATTTGCCAGCCCTACGCGTCCTTGATGTCAGCTATTCAAACATAAATGGTCTTGATCCTGCTCGATCCTTCTCTGGACTATCAACCCTTGAGGAACTATTCGTGGCCCAAAATCCGTTGCACGCGTCTGACTTGTGGGACTCCGAGAAAAATGTTTCGGTCTTCCGGGATATGTATAACTTACGAGCCTTGGATCTCACTAGAACCATTCTCAAAGACAACATTCCGTCCTGGGGATTTGATGGACTGAGTCAGTTACGTCGGTTGTATTTGCAAGATGTTGGTTTGGTCACATTGCCGACAGAACTTTTCAAATCTTTGAGGTCCCTCGACACTTTGAGTCTTGACGACAACAACTTGCAAGAACTCCCAAATCTAATATTCCAAAGTTTGTCCAGGCTGGGTTCTCTTTCCTTGGGTCGAAATCAACTTTCGGGGTTACCCCCTCTGTTATTCAGAAATACAACTAAACTATATCAGCTTGATTTGACAAGAAGCGGAATTGATGTCATTCCCGAAGAGGTGTTTTCCCCCATCTTCAGCAGCATCGCTTCCCTTGACTTGTCTTACAATTCTCTCTTGTGTGATTGTCAGAATGAATGGCTTCGTAACTGGGTGCACGACAATTACGACAAAGTGTTCTTGAGTCATACCCTGTGTTCTGTTAACTCACCAGCCGAACTTGTTGGACACAGTTTTATTGATTTCCAACCGATTGTTGTTTGTGGTCCTCGCGTACTTCTTTACGCTTTCATCGCTATATCTGGCGTAGCAGTAATATTCATCGGGATCACAGTGTATTACTACCGATGGTGGATAAAACACAAGCTTTTTCTGTTGAAGCTCTGCATTATTGGGTATAGAGAAATAATCGACGATGATGAATATCGCTTTGATATCAATATCGTTTTCCATGATAACGACGAAGAATGGGTCATTGACCGAATGGTTCCCGTGGTCCGCGAGAAGTATCCCGAAGCTGTCCTCTGCGTGGGTGACGACGATCTCAGAGCAGGACTCTTGCGGCTCGATGCTGTTGCGGATGTCATCGACAACAGTTACAAATCAGTGTTTGTAGTCAGTTATGCTTCCATCGAAAGTCCCTGGTACATGACGAAACTGAGGTTAGCCCTTCAGCACATGAATCATTCGCGGCGTGACGCAATATTATTGGTGTTCTTAGAGAACATAGTAGACGACAGGTTACCATATGTAGTCCGCCTTCTTTTAGGCGTTAACCGACCTTTTCTTCGCTGGTTCCCAGACATCCGACACGAGGAGTATTTTTGGGATCAATTTTTGAAGTGTGTTAAAAAAGCAGTTAGACTAGATGTGACGCTACCAATATAGATTGTTCCATAAAAAATAAATAAATAAATAAAGGGGGAGGCACAATCCCCTTGCCTTGTTTGCAATGGAATGCTGTTTGGCATCCTCAAACTTCATCGTGTAACCGTGACTCTCAACTGCATGAATCTTAATGTTCTTTGGGATGCTTTTGAAATTGACTCTTACTTTTCATATTATCAACCGAAAATTCCCAATGTCATTGCACCTCAGTCTTCTGAGAAATGTGAAATCGAGGCATTGTATGGATATAAATGAATGTATCGGGAACGCATCCGAAAAGGAAGAGCCAGATTAACAACGTAATTATGATGTTATTCGGGAATAGATTGTTTGCTAACGTGTATAACATTCGTAAGAACCTTTAGGAGAACGGTTGTTCCTAAGAACCAGAAAGCTTGTCCAAGACTTTCTTCCACATGAATTATCAACAACAAATGCATGAAGTCTGTTTTCCAAGTAAATACCATATGTCCCAAAAAAAAGAAGAAGAATACAACGGGACCCTCCGCAATGATATCTTTAAAATAGTGAATCAATCCAAAATAATACAAATTCAGGGTATGAAACTATAACTCATTGCCCACATCTTACAGAAAACCCCATTCGATTTGCTTCAGTGGTCAAAGAGAAATGAGGAATTTTGTAGAGGATGTCAAGAATCTTTTCCCTCCAAGTTCTGTCTATTGTATTCACACACAAAAGCATTGAAGTGCTAAACTTGGAAGAATCAGACTCATGACATGCTTTACAACTTTTCACATTTCTCTCTGTGACCGCTTAACCAAATTGAATGGGGTTTTCTGCAAAATAGAGCTAAGACGTTATATTTTGAGACCCTGAAGTAGCATTTAGACAGTTTAATCCTATTGGGTGTTACCGATGCAAAAATTTGACTGTATTTTTTTTTTTTTTGGGGGGGGAACATACTGTATAGCGTGTTGTCAGAGTCAATACACCAAGCAATTTTGATGCGTTATCAAACTATCGGTTTCGGAAAGTTACACACTGAACTTCCTGTTTCCCGTAATGACGTATCACTCACAGTAGTATGGTACATAGGGCTGAGATGGAAGAGAAACACGGAATTTTTGTTTAAGAGTTATTTTTGGTGTCATTGATGAGGAAACAAACTAATTGTGCTATATTATACACCTATGTTCTGTATCATTGTCAACAATACGAAAATGTTTATAGCCCTACATTACTAATATGGACTTATGCCATAAAGTATACAACGCGAGGATAGCAAATTGGAGTCTATTGATGTTTACCCTCATATATTGTAGTTTTTTATAACCAATAACACACGAATGTTCAGTGTGATATTATTATACCCTTATAAAATGATTTATTTATATCATTATTGTACTTTGTTATATAACTATGAACCCATGGATTAAATGGTGATTAAAGACTCACATTACTTAGACTTACTCTGCTAACGAGTGCAGCCATGTTGTTGAATGTATACCAGTGATCCATCTTATGTATTATATATCTATATGTATATATATATCTATTTATATATAAATACATGCATACATACATATAAAACAAAGTGTGAACTACAATGGTCGGCAGTGCTCAACTACATAGGAGCTCATGTAGTACAATATACAATATAGTGACTCAGATGGACAGTCTCTTTCGGGCGAAGCCACGTCAGCAACTAAATCAACTTCTTATGCAGTTTCTTTGTGCAAGACAGGCAAGCATTATAGCTGTGTTGCACTCAAGCAAGCTGGTACACAAAAGATACATGCACGTGGCTACTACACACGTGAGTTAGTGTGGCGTGTGAAGGGGATGCGGATCTTAGGATTATTACTTCGGTAGTCTACGTAATGAGATTCATCCAGTGCCGAATCGGGGCCGGGGGCGCTCCGGGCGCGCGCCCCCTATTCATTTTTTGTTAAAAACAAGAATAAGTAGAGATATTTGAGTAGGCCTTCCCAGACAGAGTAGAGTAGCGAGGGATCGGAGCCGGTGCATGCCGTAAGTTACCAAGTTCGATACTGAAGTGAAATTTATTTCAACTTTCACTTAATAAGCATGACACAAAATGAACACACTGAAGTTTGGAACATAACTGGTAATGATTTGCACAAGTCTGTTTTGAGCAAGACAGAAGTGGAGATTTCAAGTTTTGCTTTAATCAAATGACAACCTAATAGATCACCTTCAATGCATTTACATAAAAATAGATTGGGATAACAAAAAGGAAATTTAAATGTCTATGGAATTAGCTAATTCCTCATAATTTCAGTAAGATCAAATCAAATCACCATGTTTCGTGTTGGTATAAATGTGAGGTTACATGATGGCGCTGCCCATTTGGAACGAGACCGGTACAGGGTCCCAACGCGTGCCTATGTGCACAAGGAAGGTGCCGAATAGAGAGTGTCATATCTACCGGTTTGTATATATTTTTGTTCAAACTATTGTATGTAGTATCCGTGCATGATATCCCTCGAATAACTTTGTAAAGTTTGGAAATAAATAATGTATATTGGAAGGTAAAAAACAGTGGTTACTTGCCTCATTCTATAGTTCCTTTATAAGATGACTTGGTATAATATGGGGAAGAAATTGGAAGGCGGAACTACAGTCATTTTATTTAACATTTTATTTACATCTAGTTCCTTTTCCTCTTGAAGTGCAGTCATGACCACAGATTTTGTATGTGTGTGTGCTTGAATCGTCCTATGTGTGTTTGAATGTAAATCTATACGTATACATGAAGAGTTAC
The DNA here is from genome assembly GCF_964275005.1 of Diadema setosum. Taxonomy (NCBI): domain Eukaryota; kingdom Metazoa; phylum Echinodermata; class Echinoidea; order Diadematoida; family Diadematidae; genus Diadema; species Diadema setosum. Next base: position 12,637,898 of record NC_092706.1, read on the forward strand.
TTTCTAAACGGTGCTAAATCCTTTTGTCATCAAATTGAACATTTTTTTTTTTGGGGGGGGGGGTGGAGAAATGTTTTTATTTTAGTAGTCCGTAACATACCTCTTCAAATTAACAAAATTCAAGTGAGACAATGGAGAAATCGTGCAATGAAAAATTACTTATTCCCCATAAGATGATAAGCTATACGTCCAGCTCTATCCAATCAGAAACCCGAATGTATGATGCTCGACTGCATTTGACCCAAGAGGAAGGACGGGCTGGCTAGGTTTCCTAGCTGTGTTAGCTGTGCAGATGACCCACATATATTACCTGATTATTCATCTTTGCAATATTTCATTTCTATATGCGTGTTATAGAGATGATTTGGAGAGATTGAGGAAAATGGAGGAGAATGTATCGAGATTACAAATCGGAAAAAAAATGAATGAACTTACAGAATCTATAGTCTCTATAACGTTTACTTGTTGTTCATTGTCGTATAGCACAATTTTGTTCCAAAAAGGACTTAATCCTGAACCCCCCCAAAAAAAAAAAAAAAAAAAATCAGTTCTTAGAAAGTCAGATTTCTTCATGATGATAATGATGATGATGATCATGATGATCATGATGATGATGATGAAACAGCATTTGTATGGCGCCATTTATCTGTAGAAACATTCAAAGGCGCCCAGCTCCCAAAAAGTGTCACACATCATTCACAAAGTTGCTGGAAAAGATAAGTCTTCAGTGCAGACTTGAATGTATTGAGGCTGCTGCATTTCCGAAGCTGGACTGGTAGAGAGTTCCACAGACGTGGTGCAACAGAAGAGAAGGCTCTATCCCCGTACATCTTTAGGCGGGTATTGGGAACATGGAGAGTCAGTCCAGTACAACGTAGTCCTGGTCGTCGCTGACGTACACTGATAAGCTCAGACACGATAGCCAGGAGACAAGTTATGGAGAGCCATGACACATTTTCTTTATGACAGGGCCCTCTATAGGTAACACTGACGATGCTACCCTGGATAAATGAGACATTGTGTTATTAACATTATTATCATCATCATTGTTGTTGCTATTATTTTCATTATTATGGAGTACTCCTGTTGATATGGGACACAGCAGTCATTGCTGTCCTCGCCATCGAAAGTTGATTAGGTAATTTTTGTAAAGGAACTCTTTATATATTATAACTGAATATCATGAACGCTGTCTGTTCAGCAATCAAACAGAAAAAGCATGAAGACGAGGGTGTAGATAGGGGCATATCCCCTCCCACACGAAGGTGATTTTGCATTTTCAGATCTGAAATTCAGTGATCTGGTGCAAATTTTTGGTGCAATACTTTTTCACCGAAGTGTTAAAATCACGGAATTCAGCTCTTATTCCGAATGTGCATCATCTGTGTGTATGTACATGTACAAAGTCTATAGTGAGGTAGAGCTTAGGGGAAGGGGGATTTCCCCTCCCGCTTGTAGAGCTTTTGCGTTTTTAGATTTGAAATAAAGCGATCTGGAGCACACTTTTTTGTGGAAAATTCGGAAATTGTCATTCTCCAAAATGTACTAAGTCTATAGTGGGTAACAATTAAGCAATGGAAGGGTGGCATGATACCTCTCCCATATTCAAGGGAGCCTTTTTTTTTCAGTGTTAAGCTTTTAGAACTGAAATTCAACAAGCTGGCCCTCACTTTTGTTGGAATATCTGGAAATTTGTCAATCAGAAGAGAAGTGATGTAGCAAGTCTATGGAAAGAGATTCTGTATAATTTTCTGATTGCAGTTAAACGTTTTGGTGCACACATTTTGTGTCATATTTGGAAAACTGTTTATGTTCAAAGTGTAGCCACGGTCTACTTCTATGCATGGGGGGAGGGGGGGGGGAGGGGCGGGCGAGTGTTATCTCCACTCTTCCCGTACGATGGAGCTTTTGCCTTTTTAAGGTTGAAATTGAGATATCTTGTATACGCATATTTGATGAAATATTTGGGAAATCATTAAAAAAAAATGATGGGGGGGGGGGGACTGAGAGAGGAAAGGGTCGATTAAAAGGGGAAATTCCCCTTGTACATGAGGGAACTTTGAGTTTTCGGAATATAAGTGATAAGTCTTGTGCACTCAGAATTATTCATAATTTTTTGTAAATCTAAAAAGTGTACTAAGCTAGGGAAAGAGGCAGAGAGGGGGAGGGTTTGGGAGGGGGATACCCCCTCCCAAGCACGAGAGATTTTGCATATTTCGAATTGAAATTCAAACGATCTGGTGCACACTTTGAGTGAAATATTCAAAAAATATGATCTCATTTGATGAAAGGTTGCAAAGGAGACCCGCTTCATGTGCATGCATACAGTATACACGCATTTTTTTTTCCGCCTCCCAAATCCCCGGTCCAAATCATAGGGGGGGCGACCGCCCCCATCGCCCCCCCCCCCCCCCCCCGGCTGCGCCAGTGCTTAGAAACATCAGACACACATACAACACACACTCCCACACACATACAACACACACTCACACACACATCCACACACCCACAACAAACGCACACACTCACAACAAACACACACATACGCACGCACACACACGTACACACCAAACCACTTTTTTTTTTCAAATTCCAATACACACTCACACACACACACACACACACACACAAACAGAATGCATGTCTTGAGTCCAGATCATGCATAACTCAAGGCACAGACAGCAGGAAGGACTGAAAAACACTATTGGATATAGTACACTATCACCGTGTAGGCTTTAAAGCGCATATAATTAGTGCATGGTACACAATTATATGGACAGCTAATTATAATGTGCTATTCTGTCTTAAATGTTGCTGTTTGTGGCACCGGTTTATTAGCCAGTAGGCCTAGGTAATCATTCACTGACGGTAAGCACAAATATTCAGTGGTTATTCAGTGAGTGCCTCATCATAGTATTTGAGGCATTTGGGGCTCCTAAACAAAGTTAATCATGTCAGCACAAGTGAGAGTGATAGGTATTACGTGTGGTACCTTCGCGAATGCTCGACTTCTCGACCTCTTTGCTAATGGCGGCGGGTCTTTCAATTGGCCCCGCTTCTATATGCGAGTGCGCGCTCTATTACATATAGAACTTCTTTGGGTGTCGCCCAAACAAAGAGAATCAACAGTACTCTTTGTATCATGACGTAGTGAGTGTTACGGGCATTCTTCTCATGCCAACTTCTGGTACGGTTATGGTACACTTTTAGAGCACATCGGTAAGTGGTTCACTTTCGGAGCACATCGGTAAGTGCCTGGTTCACTTTTGGCTCGGTGTGGTTTACGGTATGGTACACTTAAGTTTGGGAGAGTTCGAGCGCTGCTCTGGAGCGAGTATAATGGTACGGTAGATAATAATGGTATGATACAGGCTGCCTCTATCTGACATTACTTGAAAAATATTGAGAACACTCTAAGTAACCTACAATTTTTACAACTTATACAAAATGTTCTCTTTATGCTTTGTAGAAAGATCGATACTTTACGTAGGTTGTATTTACCACTGTTTCAATTAAATAAAATCTTGTTTTATAGAAAACTTGGCTGTTTGTGTTACAATCGCATTAAAAAAAAATCGGCAAAAGATAAGTCACCTGTAATTGCTCAATTTTTGATAAATCTGTGTATTATAATGACGTCAAAATGGACCCACAGTTACGTCATATCTTGAATATGCATTCTCTTTGTGTGGCAGTTGTTTTTTGTTTTTTTACTTAATCTAGTTGCAGAACAGGTAAATGAAATAAAAATGAATTTAAATAATTTACGAGGAATCAGATACAAAAGCGATTGCATCAAATCACTCACATCAAATAAAATCCATGCAGACCTCATGATTTTTTCAAATGACGCCCTCTCGTGGTTTGACAGTGATAGAAAGCAAACTTTGCGAGAGAGATGCAAAGTTGTTCCCGTACGCGCTCTGATATTTGCGTGCAGGTATAATCCTGCGATGTATTGGTTCTCCTAAAAACTAACAAACATTTACGCTGTTACTTGTCTTTCTGGAATTGAGTATGGGACAACCACACATGATGTTTTATTGTTCAAGATATAAAAATCAGCGATAAGTTTAGAGCAACAACGACCACTATCGGTGCGGGAGCTGCTGGTGATATTCTTTTAGCGTCACGTCGAGATCTCTGCCTAGGGGACTTTGGACTCACTGAGGTAAGAAATATCGATATGTGTCTATTGAAAGATATTCAGGGTCTACTGTAATGTAGATGGAGGGAAGAATGTTTCTATTCATCAAAATAGTAGCACAGGGTGAGCCGTTGTATGTGCACTCTTGACTAGTAGACATGGTCGTGATAATGCTTGAATAGTTGCCACTGAGGAATGCTAACTGTACACCCAGCGTGCATGTTGAAGTGAAAATACAACGATCAAAACGGAACAGGTCTCTTTTAGAATTGGGCACACGCTAAGGAGGTACTAACGAAACCTCAGAATTCGACCCTTATCTTGTTCACGGATTAACGACCTTTCTTTCTGTCTTTCTTTTTCCTTCTTCATTTTCAGATTAACTAACCATCGGAATGACGAATCTTTTTATCATTTACAGATTAACGAAGTCTCTAAATTCATTAGATTTAAAAACAATCTGTAAGATTGTGGTTCGGGGCAAATCCCAAATCAGACTTGAAAATTAGATTGACTTCAGAATCTATCAGACTGAGATTTTCAATCCAATTTTGGATTTGTCCCTCATCTAAGTCTAATCAATTTAGAGAGAACCTTCGGAATAACAAACCTTATTTCATTTTCGTAATAACGAAACTTCGGGATTGCAAAATGTACAAAGTGTTTATCTAGCACCACAACATTTTAGTAGACAGACACAAAGAGTTTGAATAGATGTTACGTTTTCACGGAGGTATTCTCAGCTCAAACCTGATATAAGACTTATCAAACTACATATAGATGTTTTCTAATCCATCAAAATATATGACAAAAACGCGAACATGCAAGAGTACTGCCTGTGAGGAAAGAGGATATGAATTACAGTCTGGTCCATTGCACTTGGCAAGCCTTTAATGTTTGTGGAAGAAGAAGGAGATTTAACTTGTAGGCAACTTCAACTCTTTAACAGTATTCTAAATTCAGCATTCAGGGTCTGTGATGTAGAGTTTCAGATGTATTATGTGTTTGCACGAATGAGAGTATAGGTTCCCTAAATCACACATTTCAATTTTGATTTCAATTCCAATCTCAATTTATTTTCATATCTCAATGAAAAGTACATTCGTGTCCTGTCAGCACTGAAAACAACAAATCAACTACAAATTAGGTTACAAAAAAATTGTCCATTACCGACTGTTCTATAATGGGGAACTATGAAGATTATGCGAAATTAAGATTTTTTTTTTTTTTTTTTGCCTGAAGCCTTCAAAAAAGGGGGAGGGCAATGCTTCTAAATTAGATAAGTTAGACTTTTTTTCCTGAGACAGAAGTGATTGTATAGAGCCAAGTTATGAGTATCAGGTTAATAGATTCGTGACGGTACTTTCAAGTTTTTTCATGGCAGATATAGTGGTAGTCCCCTGGGGCCCCGTGGAAGGGGGAGGGACCTAATAAAGGCCCAAATTTAACATCGCTAAGGTGATAAAATATACAGGCGTAAATATATATGTATATATTATATATATATATATATATATATATATATATATATATATAAAGTATTCCAACTTTAGAGGGTCAATTTTTTTTCTAACTGTCAGCTATGGAGAGCCCAATGTTAGTTGAGAGGAAAGAAGAACTCTTCTTTCCATTGACACCTATCTATGTTAAAAAATACCATGTATGATTGAGCATATGAGCTTTAAAGACAACAATGACAAATTGCACATTTTCAAAGTTTTAGTGTCGGCTGAAGGAACAATGAATGTTTCACTGAATGTAAATGAAAGTGACCAAATAAATATGTCAGCTTGCACGACGGCAGGTTTGTGTTTAAGTTTTGTATTTGGGTTTCCTTTAACATTTTATGGTCCATAATTATAACCTTTAAAGGACAAGTTCACCTTCATAGACATGTGGGTTGAGTAAATGCAGCAATATTAGTGGAACACATCAGTGATAGTTTGAGGAAAATTGGACAATCCGTTCAAAAGTTGTGAATTTTTAAAGTTTCTGCTCACTCAGGGCTGGAGATAAAGACTACTATAGCTTGTGATGTCACATGTGTACACAATATAAAGAAATAATAAAGAAAATTCAACATATTTTCACTTTTCTCGCATAAAAAAAAGAACACTTGACTTCTCTCTTTCAAGAGGCAGGGGGAGTAATATTACCCTTATGTCAGTAACAAGTCGGAGAAATGTGCACTTTATTTAAAAAAAAAAGTGAAGTTTCATGAAATTCTCTTTTTATTTTCTTTACATCATTGTACGGATATGACATCATACACTTAGTAGTCTTCTCATCAAGCAGTGACTGCGTAGACACTTTAAATATTCACAACTTTTGAATGGATTGTCTGATTTTCCCCAAACTTTCAGATGTATGGGTTCTACTAATATTGTTGCATTCACTCAATCCACATGTATATGAAGGTGAACTTGTCAGCCATGTCCGATAACTTGGTCACTCTCACAATTGGCCAACCCACACAGTTCAATTTTCTCTGTTCATATTCAGCACATAGCTTGCTGCGTCTTGAATATGAATAGAGTAAAATCGATAATGGGTTAGCCTCTGTGGGAGTGACCAATCTTATAGTTATCAAAAATGTGGTCATATTAAAGGTTATCGACTATAGAAGGTTAAGAGAAACCTTAAAATCACAAACCTGCAGTCGTGCAGGCTGGCCTGTAAAATTGACCACTTTTATTGATAGATCTGATCATTCAGTGAGACATTAATTTTCCTTCATAATAGCAGGCAAACTTGGAAAAAATGCAGTTTGTCATTGTTGTCTTAAAAATGCAATTTGTCATTGTTGTCTTAAAAATTCATGTGCTCAGTCATGCCTGACATTTGCCAACATGATTAGATATCAATGGAAAGAGGAGAGTCCCCCTTCCCTCACAACTAATACTGCGCGCTCCATTAGTGACAATATTGTAAAATAGTTATCCTTCAAAGTTGGATTACCTTTTTTTTTTTTTTTTGATACGCTCTGGATATTTTAGTATACACGAATGTCCCCCTCCTGTTTTGTTCTCTTTTTAATAGGAAAGAATTCGAGGAAGGTGAATTGCAATACTCAGGTGAGCGCTATACCCCCGAGCCTGTTGTTACTTTATGTAAAGCTAATGTTTTTGTTCGTTTGTTTTATCTCTTGACATTACATTGCCGCAGGCGTCTTTCAATCAGCCATGAATCGGCAAGGGATTAAAAGGATGATGATGACATTTTCTAACTCTACCAGAACTTCACTCACTCTGGTGGTGCTCACCGGCATGACAGGATTCCTCCTGCAATTATTTTTGCTACCTGCACCATCCACATCTCTGACCTTTGACCAAGACATCGCATCACTTCCGGCGCCTTGCCAGTACCTAGTGAAGTCTTCTAGCGTCAATTGCTCCCGTCGAGGTTTGACAAAGATCCCAACTGATATCCCTCTTGATACCCGACGTCTGTCTCTCTCCTACAACCTCCTGGAGCAGATTCTTAATGACTCTCTTGGTCGACTTCCCGAACTGGAGTTTCTGTCACTTCGATACAACAGGATCCGTTTGATCGACGTGGGAGCTTTCGTAGGCCTTCCCCGACTACAAACCATCAATCTCATAGGAAATAATTTAACGCGCATTCCCAGTCAAGTCTTTCATCAAAATCTTTACCTGACCGACCTCTTTTTGAACAGCAATCGCTTTCGATCGATTCCTTCGCTGGACCTGAGAAGACAAAACTATATTCAGTTCATCGATTTAAGCAACAATACCATTTCATCAGCTAAATTCAACATTCTTCTTGCTAGAGGATGCAACTTGACAAACATGGCACTCACTCATAATGAAATCAAAACGATTGACGAAGGCGATCTGGAGAATCTCGGGAGTGCAAACTCAGTCAAATATGTTGATTTTAGTGATAACAGCGTGCGTCGAGTGCACAGCGCGAGCTTACAGGGAGTCCACATTGAAGGATTACAGCTTCAAAGAAATCCATTATCTCAGACTGGTGCCAGGGAGCTCTTTGAGGGTGTGAGGAATTCATCTCTTCTAACTTATATTGGTCTCAGTCAGACCAAGCTAGGAAACGTTTCTAAGTCCGTCTTTGCCCCGCTCCAGGGATCGCCGGTAACTCATTTGCACCTAAGCACAAGTAACATATCCTACCTACCTGACAATGTTTTCTCATATCTGACAACTGTAGAAGTTTTTTCGCTTATCAAGAATCCATTAAAGACGATATCCTTTGTCGCCTTTACAAACATGACGTCTGCTTCGAGGTTGTTTATTGCCTCGTGTAATATTTCACAATTGATGACGCCACAGACAACTGGCACGTTAATGCCGCAGCTCTCCACACTAAATCTCGCCGTTAATAATCTCGTAGAGATTCCACCTAGAGCTTTTGTTGCCCTTCTGAATGTCGTCTATCTGGATATGTCGTTCAACAACATCCGATTTATCGATGCCAATGCGTTTTCTGGTTTGGAACACGTTGAAAATATTAACTTACAGAACAACAACTTAATCGATACTTTCACTAGCGGCACTGTATTCCATAACTTGCCAGTGCTACGCGTCCTTGATGTCAGCAACTCAAACATAAACGGTCTCGATCCTGCTCGATCATTCTGTGGACTATCAACCCTTGAGGAATTATTCTTGACCGGAAATCCGTTGCATGCATCTGACTTGTGGACCTCCGAGAAAAATGTTTCGGTCTTCCGACACATGCGTAATTTACGAGTCTTAGATCTCAGTGGGATCAGTCTCAAAAATAAAATTCCATCATGGGGATTTGATGGACTGAGTAAGCTAAACCAGTTATATTTGAAGAACGTTGGTTTGGTTAGATTGCCAGCAGAACTCTTCAAATCTCTGTTGAAACTCGACACTTTGAGTCTTGACCACAACGACTTGGAGGAACTCCCAAATTTGATATTCGAATATTCAACCAGGCTTGGTTCTCTGTACTTGAGTCGAAACCAGCTTTCGCGGTTACCCCCTATGTTATTCAGAAATACGACTAACCTCTATAAACTTGATTTGACAAGGACTAGAATAGGTATCATTCCCGAACAGGTCATTTCTCCAATTCGCGAGAGCATTACTTCCCTTGACTTGTCTCACAATTCTCTCTCGTGTGATTGTCAGAATAAATGGTTCCGTATCTGGGTGCACAAGAATTACGACAAAGTGTTCTTAAGTGACACAAATTGTTCTGATAACTCACCGGCCGAACTCGTTGGACGCAGTTTTATTGATTTCCAACCGATTCTTGTTTGCGGTCCTCGCGTATTTCTTTACGCTTGCATCGCTATATCTGGCGTTGCAATAGTTTTCACCGGGATCATAATCTATTACAACCGATGGTGGATTAAATACAAGCTGTTTCTGTTGAAACTCTGCATTATTGGGTATAGAGAAATAATCGACGATGATGAATATCGCTACGATATCAACATCGTTTTCCATGACGACGATGAAGAATGGGTCATTGACCGAATGGTTCCCGTGGTCCGCGAGAAGTATCCCGAAGCTGTCCTCTGCGTGGGTGACGACGATCTTAGAGTAGGGTTCTTGCGGCTCGATGCCATCGCGGATGTCATCGACAACAGTTACAAATCAGTGTTTGTAGTCAGTTATGCAGCTATCAACAGTCCTTGGTACATAACGAAACTGAGGTTAGCCCTTCAGCATGTGAATTATTCTCAGCGTGACGCGATATTGTTGGTGTTCTTAGAGAATATAGCAGACGACAGGTTGCCATACATAGTTCGCCTGCTTTTAGGCGTCAACCGACCATTTCTTCGCTGGTCCGCAGACATCCAACATGAGGAGTATTTCTGGGATCAATTTATGAAGTGTGTTAAGAAAACAGCCAGGCTAGATGTCACGCTACCCATATAGATTGTTCCGTAAAAAAAAAGAAGAAAAAAAAAGAAGAAGAAAAAAAAGAAAAGCTGCAAACACCTCGATCACACGAGGAGGACAATAAGCGACATGTTCGCGAAGGACAAGAATGTAGTGGTGTGACCTCTTGCTATGGGTATTCTGCGATGCTACGGCACGGCTGGTTCGATGAATTTAAATGTTCTCTATTCATGCTAAGTTAAGAAAGTTCAAGCGCAATTTTCCTACGCAGTACCCGCTGCATGCTATAAGGATTAGAACCAATACTTTCTGTCGGACGGAAGCTCTGTGGTCTTGTGGAGATGACGCCTGTACGGAGATCAGGTCGTAGGTTCGAATTCTGCTCGAGTATGTACGTCAATGATTTTTCATCATGGCTACTACTTAAACACTGATCAATTCAGCGGTTATTTACGTCGATGTAGGGCAATTTGTCAATCAGTTGCAACAAAATATCATGTTGACCTCATTCAATTTCAAATCTGAATTTTACTGCGAATCCTACCTTGTGGATGGAAGTCAGAAAAGAATCAAGAAGAATTTAAGGTACATATTGGGAGGGAAAATGTCTGTACATAGGGCCTACATGTAGTAATTTGTATCATTATACTTCCTATATTCTAACAGGATATGGTGGCGATTGTGTTCCTGTCTCACTGACTATTATAAGTATTTTCACAACCTTTTCAAGCAAATGACAGGGTATCTGTAAGTGGACACTTTTAATGAGCAATTAACATTGTGCAGCTTTAAAGAAAAGGTCTATTCAATATGTTTACCCAATGAAGGCATCCATTCATAGTCTTTTGTTCCACAGTTTGTAATGGATTCTTTCAGACAGTAATAAACAATAGACCCTCGACACAGATCATTTCACATGGTCTTGAGCTGCTCATATCCAAACGCGGAATGTCAGTCATTTTATTCAGCCATTTATTTTCACTCTATTCTTTTTCCTTCTTAAGTCTCAATTACGGCCAAAAACTACCTACTTTCGAAGAGAGCCCAGTAAGTAATGAAGGATATCGCCTTGAAATGAGGCACTGATCGAAAACAAAAGTTGTCAGAATAAGCCATTAATCGAAATAGAAATAAAAAAAAAAGGTACTCTTAAAATACAATAACACCGAATAATGTGTTCACATATTAGAATATCGCGGAATCATAATCTAGCTCATAAAGATTGTAGACTTGCAGCCTCTTTTACTTTAACACCGTTGTCAGAATTGCTGTCATTTAACGTGTGTGTATGTGTGTGTGAGCTTGTGTGTGCTTGTTTGTGTGTACCTACGAGGTTTTGTATGTTTGAGCAGTGTATGCATACCCCAAACTTGTACAGCGGGATTGAGGGTAAGATGAAGGAATTTCAAATTCACCTCATTATTTCCATCAACCTGTATGATGAACATAAATCCGACATGGTTGTCTGAAAGTGCCGTGGTCGACTACACGGTTTGATGAAATCAGTTCACTTGTTTGGACAATGACTGAGTAATCATATTCGTACATCACAGAATCATGAAGAATTTTATTCCGAACATCATAATGTGTTTTTTGCATTAATCTAAAACTCAGTAATTGAACTGGGATCAGGTCGTGACACCATACGGCATACGATTATGAAAGGAAAAGGGCACAAAAACTTTATGATTCTATAGTCTGACGATTTTGATATACGTTCAAAATCACGGACACAAGCTAAATGCCTTGCACAATCTCGTGCAGTCAACTTGCAACCTCTTGATTAACATCATGATTTCATAAACCTACCAACTGTCTTCTTTTTAATACAATAGCAGCCCAATCATTTCAACTGTGAAAAGATTTGCACCTGCGGATAGTTTGTCTTCTTCTATTTACCTTTGGTAAGCCTACAACATGCAATGGAGGCATTCCTTCTGCACATAACGTCCTAACAAATTTGTCAAGTGTTTCCAAACAGTACAGGATTATATAACCGTGTCACAGAATACATGTTTTACGCTTCGAATTGCCAGTATCCTAGAGTTCTTTATGTCATGGTTCCAATTGCATGATGACATCAGGGCCCCATTTTATAAAACTTGTTATCAGTGACAAATTGTCATAGTTATTATAAGCTACTGAAATCCTTGCATCTGATTGGCTAAGAGCAAATTTGTATGAATCGGGACCCAGATCTCACACACTTAAACAGTCTGACACATTTTGTTTGAGAAATCCCCAAACCCCAACAGCTTAATAGAACTTTCTTACAGACATACAGGTTCTGACGTCTGAAATTCTCTATCTGTCGAAACTAGAGCCCTTTATTTATTGTGCTGAATTAAGAGAGCTGTGAAAAAAATTGTGTTCCTTTGTCAATGATGGTATTTGTAGAATTTATGTCAAACAATTCAATTCAATTCAATTCAACTCATTTATTTTCATTCTTCTTCTTTTTATCAACAAAACATAACACAAGATAAATCAGGTATTATATCATAAACAAAAACATTTGCCTTTGCAATAAATAAATGATATCGATAAACATAAGAGCGCATACTTGCAAAAAAGAAAATAATACAAAGTCATGCTACAGTTGAAAAGAAAAAGAAAGAATAGAGAGGTCCACTAAAAAGCAAAGCTTGTATATTGTGAACCACTCATAAAACTTATGAATTACTTATTTACAAACACTTGTGACAAATATGATGTACGACAGGACGGGACAAAACAGAAGAAACACAACAACATGACACAACTTGCCAGAATAGATGAAAAATATGGAAGGAGAGAAAGAAAAAGAGAGATTGAGAGAATGCCTACACGCTGAACAAGGGAAATGGAACAGGGGTTGGTAGAGAATGTGCTTCATAGAGTTGGCGCTGCATGCAGCTGTGCAAGGATTGTGATGGCTACTTCATTACGTAATAATGAATTCAGTGATTGAATGATTGGTGGGTGGATGATGAACCCTGAGATTGACGAAACCTATAGCTAATGAAAAAAAAAACATATCAGAGGGGATTTAATAATTTAAAAAAAAAATTCAACTTGCGCTTAAAAGAATACAAAGATGGGGAATTTTTTATTTCACAGCTCAGTGAGTTCCCAAATCTAGGACCGGTGTATATGAATGTATTCTGAGCCAATAAAGTTCTCAGGAGGGTTAAATGAAACTCATCAGATTGTCTAGTGGGATAGTCATGAAAAGACTGGACCCGTGGGAACATTGAGTTGAAAATACTGGGAAGTGCATTTACATTGTAATTAAACATAAACTGATGAATAAGTTGAAAAAAATACAAATCTTAAATTTTCAAAATCTTGTATTTAGTAAATAATGGCTCTGTATGAGAACGTGGAGGGACGCCAAAAATAATACGAATAAACCTTTTTTTTTTTTTTGTAATAACAGTAGTTTATATAGTAAATTTTGATGGACACTACCCCACGCTAGGAGTCCGTAATTACGATAAGGTAAAATTAAAGAAAAATACAACGTCAACAAAGAGGACAATGGAATATGAAACTTAAGTCTATTAATAATACCAATATTGGGTGAAATTATTGTACTAATGTTCGTAATATGCGGCCTCCACGAAAGTTTATCGTCCACTGTGACACCAAGGAATTTTATATGAGAAACTCGTTCTAACAAAGTGTCATCAAAAACAATACCTGTGCCTAAATCTTCTATAGAATTACTAAAAAGCATATACTTAGTTTTCTGGAGATTATGTTATAATTTATTAGCTCTTATCCACTGAGTTACTTTTTTCAATTCGGAATTAACGATGCGTACAAGAGTATCTGGATTTTGGTGAGAAAAGAAAATATTTGAATCGTCAGCAAAAAGTATAAATGAGAGTATGTCAGATGATCTGCAAAAGTCATTGATATGAAATAAAATGTAAATGTCCTAATAAACTACCCTGTGGGACGCCACATTTAATGAATTCTAAACTCGAGCTGTTCTCGTTCAGAGATACATATTGTTTTCGGTTTTGTAGGTAACTCCTACACTCCAAGGCCTTCCCCCGTATTCCATAATGAGACAGTTTATAAAGTAATATTTCATGATTAATTGTATCGAAGGCCTTGGAGAAGTCCAGGAAGATACCAATAAGATGAGAATGATTATCAATAGTATGTGCAGCGTGGTCAATAAACCGTAAAAGACCATGAATGGTGCTATGTTTCTGACGAAACCCAAATTGAGAATTTGTAAAAATATTATGCAAATTCAGAAAATTAATTGTTCTTGTAAATATCAATTTTTCCAATATTTAAGATAAAGATGAAAGCAAAGAAATATGTCTATATTACATATATCAGAATCATCTCCTTTTTTGAAGAAAGGGAAAACCTTAGCTACTTTATATAAAATCAGGAAAAACACCACTTGATATGGATTTATTGAAAATATATGAAAGTGGGTCAGCAATTGAAGATATAATTCCCTTTAAAATAAAATTACTGATATCGTCATAACCGGCACTTCGCTTGTTATTCATTGCAGTAACAATATCTATTATTTCATATTTTGTTGTTGGAACAAATAAAAAAAAATAGAACTGGAATTGGATTGACCTAAAAATTTTAGAAAAATGTATATTTGACTGCGGTTTTTTTTTTCTGCCAAATTCTCTCCAATCATTGAAAAATAAGAGTTAAAAATATTGACTATATCATTGGGATCTTCAAAAACTTTATTATCATGTCTTATTTTTGTAATTTCTGATTTCTTTTTTGATATATTCATAGCCTGCTTCAACACCTTCCATGTATTTTTGATATCATGTTTATATTTTTCTAACTGAATCATATAATATTTTCTCTTTTCCAACCGTATAATCTTCGTTAAAATATTTCTATACGAAGTGTATTTTTTTTACTTCTCATTTTTTTCATTTTGAATTTATAATATAACATATTTTTCCTATTTATTGAATGAAGAAGGGATTTTGTAATCCATGGTAATTTGGGGGAAGTTTTATAATCAACTGACTTTTCTTTTAATCTAGAAATACATTCATCTAAATATCTATTGATTATCCCTGAAAAATTCTCAAACGATACATTTATATCATCATTATCATAAACACTATACCAATCAGCCCTATCTAAGTTAGCACCAAGGCTAGCCGAATTTTCTGGTGCAGCTCTATGTCTGAATGAAGAAGAATGGAACTTATTAACACAGTGTTTAAGGTCAAAACATGCTATTATGGGGAAATGATCAGTAATATCAGATAAAATTATAAAAGAATTTAAAATCTGCACAGAATTAGCAAAAAAAAAAAACATTATCAAGGAGGGTGGCGGAATGATTTGTAACACGAGTTGGCTTCGAAATTAATGGCAAAAAAGAAATTCTTGAGATGTATTATCATTCTTAATCAAATCAATGTTAAAATCACCCATTATGAAAATACTTTTATTAATAAAAAAGGGCCTTTTAGTAAGTTTGTTATACAATCCAAAAAATCTTTAGGACTTGAACTTGGGGGTCTATAAACAATACCAATTATAATATTTTTACTTTGCGGAATAAAAATTTCCACAAACAGGGACTCTAGAATATCATTCATGATATTAAATTCATCACAAACACTAGATTCAAATTTTTGAGATAAAAAAACGCAACCCCACCACCCGTCCTGTTCACTCTGTTATTAACAATAAAATCATAACCATTTAATGCATACGGCAAATTATCATCAGATGATAACTATGTTTCAGTTAAGCCTATTACTGAAATTTGATGTTTATTTTGGTTATCTAATGATATCTGTAATTCATCAAAATGTTTATGAATGCTCCTTATATTTAGATGTAACATAGAAAATGTGCATGGTGAAAAACTCTTTGTAAAATCTTTGAATTAATCAACAGTGACATACTTAGAAGGAGTTTGAGTTAAATCATATTCAAAATCAAAATCATTATATAAATCTTTTGAAGATGAGTTAACATTGTTGGCAATAAGATTATCAAAAAAAGCAGACGAATGTAACTCATTCCGACTTAATTCCGAAGGGAAGCGTCTAAACAAATAAAAGAGTTCATCGTCATCAAGGGAATTAAATGCTGCATTGAGTCGATTAGCCATAAGGAGAGTCATAAAGTATATGAATGCATGTCAACTGACGAGTTTGTAAAGGAATGAAATATGATGGCACAAGGGAAGCACTAACAACCCCGGGTTCACGGATAGTACAGCGAGTAGGCAAATTCACATAGAGATAGATTTCTGGCAACATAAACAAAAACATAAAATACATAAACAGCATAGGAAAAGAACAAACAACACAGGTAGAAAGCGTACACACAATTAGTCAAAGTCTTTGAAAGAACTTTGACTGGACCAGTACAAAGCATGTAAACGGACTTAGAGATAGCTCCCGAATTTGGACAGATTTGCTGTTTGTAGGAAATAGTTATGAATATTATCTAAAAAAAAATATTGATTTATAGGATGAAAAAAAAAAACCCAAACATCTGTATATACATCCTGTATATCCCATCCTCGCTCCCGATTCAACCCTCCCGGTGTTCAACGCACTGATTGCATGTGTATAAAAACTACAGTTTAATTTGTAATGATTGACAAGGTGCAAATGGGAAAAAAAAACCAGTGGAATTAAAGACGCTCGCATGTAAAAAGAGCAAAAAAAAAAAAAGATCAAACAAACAGAGTGTTTTGATGAGGAGGGTGAAGAAGGCGAAGGTGGGATAGACAAGTATTTCATAGGCATGTGTTGAAAAAATTTGCATGAAAAATGCTAAGGCTGTTTAAACATACATACAGTTCAGTTTTTACTGGATGGTTGAATTTTCGTGTAGCCAAGGCAGACTAACGGCCGTCAAGTTACACCCGGCATTGGCTTACAAAATAAGAGAGAGAGAAAAAAATATGAGATCAGTTCACGCGTCATGTTACATGACAGGCAGAAAAATGAAAAAAAAAATGTGAAAACAGTTCACGTGCACTGTTACAAAACAAGGAGGAGTATACACAGGGATATACACAGGGGTATACAGGTCGGATCAGAATGTAGATTGAAATTGTAGCTAATCTGAAGGACTGGTAAGTAGCTGAGGTGACTGCCCTCGATTGGCGGGGGGGGGGGTAAAAAGAACCTACACGTAATGATCATCTAGTCGTATTGTAGCTCGGGTTGAAACAAATATATATGAATCAATGGACATTGTCAAAGAATACCACTGAAAACATTATGAGTATAACGACAAGTTGAATCCAAATTGGGATACACATGTACCTAGAATATCATTAAATGCGTCTGTGTATGTGAATACCAAAGCGTGAGTGGAACAGGTTTAAGTTAATTTGCTGACGTTACGCATGTCGGACAACTGCTGTAATGAGTGAACATGTATGTACTACTGATAACCCTCGCAGGGGCAGACGGGGCAACAGTATGCGAACTGAATACCATACTTACAAAAGGTGACAAGGAACAAAAACAACAACAGGTCATTCCAAAGTCTCAGGGAAAGCGTTATTCGTACATTTCCGGTCTATTGTTCGGAAAAGGATGTACTGTATATCCTGCACCTCCGCTCCCGATTCCACCGTCCTGGGGTTAAACGCACTGATTGCATGTATAACTTGTTTTGTTTGACAAGATGGGGAAAAACAATCGAATCATAGGCTCTCACGTATAAAAAAGAGCAAAAACGAGCAAAAAAAAAAAAAAAAACCACACGAACAAATAAAAACCAATTAAGTGTTTGATGAGGAGGGTGAAGAGGGCGGAGGTGGGATAGACGTGGGAAACACGAAGCTCCGAAGCTATTGTTCCATCCAAGCAGTTATACGTAGAGTGTATAATCGTCCGTAATCAGGCGCTAAAGTTGTCAACCGACAAAACATGATCCAGAAGCGGGAAGTTTATCGAACTTTACCGTAGTTCTCTTTTTACGACAGCTGTGCAAGTCACCAACGTGGAAATCTGATAATAGTCTGTTTTCTCTTCTTGTCTGGTAATTGCTACATGGATTTCTTTGTTTCTCGTTGTTTTTTTTTTATTCTTTAAGTAGTATTCCTTGCGGTCGGGAGAAAATGTGTTTCTTTTCTGTAAATGTATGACAGCGAGACATAAACCAATGTCTCAAATCAAGTCAAGTCTATTGAATGCATATTTTGCAGACACTGGATAAAAATGCAATGTCATAAGTGATATATTGTACATTATTACCTATACGAGGTAGTTTTGCGAGGCAATTGCAGTTGATATTTTGCAGGGTTAAAGGTCAGCAGTTGTTATTTTGCAGGGTTAAAGGTCAGCAGGCAATATTCGTTCGCCTCTGCCGGTTTTCGCCACGTCGCTGCGTGTCGGTTACACACACCTTACCGTACACAAAACAATGTGTGCAAACAGTGCAATCTTCCGGTTTTCGCCATTCACTTTACACAGGGAGGTGGGAAGAGAAAGAGTGGGATCTCTCTCCCTACCTCCCTGCTTTAAATGTGAACATTCCGATCGACCACGAAAAGAAAACATTCCAGGACGTCGCTGGGTGTCGGTTACACGCACCGCAGAAGAACGCTGATAAATCAACTCATACAAGGTCGACCACTTACAGCAGCACTACGCGTCAAGCAATTTGTGCTCAATAATTGCAGAGTGACCATCAGTTTTACAACTCTCCAAATTTAAACAGAAGTAGAAATAAAATGTAAAAGCGTTGAGATGTTTGAAGTTCGCCTGTTACAAGTACATATGTAGTTGAATGATATACATTGATGAACAATTTTTCAATTATTCGACATGTTGATCATCTACAGGTAGTCAAATGTGGCTTGATCTATATCATAGTGTATAGCCGTATTCACATATTTTCTTAAATTACCTAGAGGATAGGTAATAATTATGATATTGACTGGCCTTGAGGGAGATACCAGATAAATATTGCCCGCACTGAAAGAATACTGCCCTCGTCTTCGATTCGGGCAATATTCTTTCAGTATGGGCAATATTTTCTGGTATCTCCCTCGAGGCCAGTCAATATTATATAATTGTTGTCCGATTAACCACACTTGTCAACACGCGGCAGATTGCAATCTCGACCTTGCCATCACCCTCTCTGAATTCATCATAAGCAATTCCGCACTCTATTTCGTTTCCCTCTCTCCTTCTCTCCTTATTTCTCCCTCCCTCTCTCCCTCTCTCTCTCTCTCTCTCTCTCTCTTTCTACCCAGAGCTCGACGGCGGGCACCAAATGACTCGATAATTGTACACTTTTTGTTGTTGTTATTGTGCTTTCGAATATGCTGAATATAGTTCTGGTGCAACAACAACTCATGTTTACTCTAAAAGCAAATGATAGTTCGGTCACAATTATGGTTCCCCGTATGGTTCACATCTTAGTTTAGTTTGTTTGGTTGTTTTTTTTTTTTTTAATCATATAGGCATCCCTTGTTTCCTTTATTTGGTATTGTTAATATACCTGGTCTGAACTTCCTATCCGCTCTCCGTTTCTCATTCACAAACACTGATTATTCGGGGCTTACAGCCAAACAAGCTTGCTTTTATGTGGATAAGGTCAAGTTATATACTTCTTTTTGTACAAACCTATTTCGATTTCGACCAGTTATCATTATAATTACTGTGTATAATGATATTATCATGTATGTATATTCTTTTGTTTGTTTATTATTGAAAAGGTACACGAACTTGTGCTATTATTCTTGATGTGATATTTATATATAGGAAGTATGAAATAAATTGAAGTTAAAAGAAGTTAAAAGAAACGATGAATTAATGCTTATCCAACCTAATAAAGTCGTTCTTTGAATAGTTTTTGCCCAGAAAACTATAAGTTTTGAGTGAACTCCCTGATATTGTCACCATAAGCCCTTGAAATCTTTATTGTTAACAAGGTACAACGATCCATCTGCTACATTATAATACTGTCAACATTAACAGGGGCCGCGGAACGGGGGGGGGGGGAGGGGAGGATCTTGACCTTGACAATCCCGTCCCGCAGCCCCCACCCCCCCCCCCCCCCACACACACACACACGCTTAAAAAACATTCTGCAGCCCCTGAACAATACTGTTTCTCCATTCTTTTGGCGTTCAGGATGATTAGAGACTCAGTTTTACATTTTTTATTCTTTTTTTTTCCTTGAGCGCAAATTTGAGGTGCTTAAAAAGTAATAAAGTTCACATCGTGTTTTTTTTACTGTTTTTTTTCTTTTCTCTTTCATGTTTATTATCAATATCATCAAACATTGAATGTCTTTTTTCTTATGGATAATCCTTTTTGTTGTTGACCTAATGCTTTAGATCCATCATTTATTAGAATGTAGCCTTGCGCCATTTATTTGGTCATATATCATTGTATTTCATATTTCATTTTCTATGTTTCGAATACAATTATGATGATCTTTATATTGTTTTGTCGGATAAGATGAATCGTATTTGGTTGTGAAATATGAGAACAAATGAAATGAAATCAGACATCGAAGCTCTGGTCAAATGGCGCCATCTCGTGGTCTGTCACTCCCAGCTCGCAAATGTCTCGAGAGTTGAGACTGATATGAACTGAATTGCATTCTTTGTCAACGTATATGCACTCCTCAACTCTTTGACAATTGTCATCTGCCTGTTACCCTGCTGTGTATTGCTCCACCAAGAGAGTAGTAAACATACACTGTAAGTTTTCCGTGAAGTTTCAAGTGTCCAAGGTTATTCACCAGGAATTGTGTAGCAAGAACTTATCGTTGGTGGAGGAGTTGGTGGTGATATTCTTTCAGCGTCACGTTGAGATCTCTGCCCAGGGGACTTAAGACTCACAGGTAAGCAGTATCGATGTGTGTCTATTCAAGGAGCTTCAAGGTCTGTTTAATCATGGAGCGAAAGTTCGTTTGTAGCTCCATGGTTTAATGTAGGTGAAGGGAAAATTATGTTTCTATTCATCAAAATTCTAGATTTAGTAGAGGATGCGGTATTGTGAGTGGGGGTTTCGCCACTATTGACGCGTAGACATTATCGTGATAATGCTGGAATAGCTGACACTAGAGAATATCACGTGTATACCAACCACCCTCTGTCATAATAATGTAACAGGCCTCTCCATTTTGGATTCGAATATAGCAATTAGAACGGAACACGTCTCTTAGAATTGGGCACACGCTGAGGGGGTATAGTGAGGTACCCGCACCTCGTCAGGGGCCCTAATATATCGTCACCCTCGACTGCGTAAAATTGCTACAAGCGCCCTGAACAGAAATGTACGCCAGGGACTGTGTTCAGTACGCTTAGTGAAACGTTGCAGGGTTTCCTCAACCAAACAAACTGAGGTGAAAACCGAACAGTTTTTCTTGAAAATCTTAAATTCATACAAGGAATTCGTGTTTTCAGTATCATCACGGTCACCCGCGCACGTCTTTTACGTGTTTTGTCTCAGGAACCCGGGATGGCGAGGTGCGGGCCCCTTCCTTAGCTCACAATTACTCCGCATCGTTCGAGTTTGACGACGATAGCTGCAATTATTTCTGATATCGATCATTGATCTTGTTGTTCCATTGGCATTTTCAGCTATTTTCCTTTATACGAGTGGGATTTCACAGAATTTCAGTGACGTTATGGGATTTAAACATACATAAACATTAACTATGATGAGGTGCAGGTCACTCAAATATATACTTACAAGATTTCATAATTACGAACCTTATCTTCTTCCCATAAATTAACGATCATTCTTTTTCTTTCTTTCTTTTTCATTTGGGACTAACTAATCGTCGAAATAACGATCCTTATTTCGTTTTTTCATTAAGCTACCGGAATAAGGAATATTTTTGTCATATACAGATTAACGAACCTTCAGAATAAAAAAAGGCTACTTTCATTTTCGTAAAAGAAAAACATTTGGAATACAAACCCCTATTTCATCGTCGTAATGACAATTTTCGTAATATTCGGAATTTCAAACGGTAACAGTGTTGATCTTGCACCACAACATTTTAGTCGACAGATACAGGGATTTTGAATAGAGGTTATATTTTGTTATATTCCCAGCTCAAACCTAATATTTTGTAGACTTATCAAAGAAACATGCAAATGATTTGTATCCATCAAAATAAATGACGAAAACGCGAACATGCAAGAGTGGTGTTTGTGAGAAAGGAGGCCTTTATTATTTTCATATTTCGTAATGAAAAGTTCATTCGATCGTGTCCTGTTAGCACTGAAAACAATAATTCAACTACAAAGTAGGTTACAATTGTCCATTATACGTGAACTATAAAAATGAAACGAAATGAAGATTTTTTTTTTTTGCCTGAAGCCTTCATACAAACAGCAACAACACAAAAGAAAAGATTGGGAGGGCAATGCAAGTAATTCAGATGGTTTATTAAAAAACAAAAATATTCTCCTGAGTCAGAATTGATAGAACTAAGTTATGAGTATATCAGATTCGTAGATTCGTGACTATACTTTCAGGTTTGTTCATGGCGGATTTACGGGTAATCCTCTATAAGGCTCACCCCTGTAAATAAAATGGACTGTCCCAGACCCCTTCACAAATTCGTACCAAAGATACCAAAATAAATGAAGAAAAAAAGTAATTAAAAATCAATGATGTAGTTTGGCAAAAAACTGAATAGCTGTAGATATTGAGTATGAATTCCTCTACAAACTGCATTTTGGTTGGAAGATGAAAGCTTTTCTAATGGAATTTGAGAGGACTATATTTCATTGGGTACGTGTACGGAAAATAGGTGATTTTTTGAGTGACAAGAACAAGTAGTCTGGCTTTGCGGACCCTTGGCCAGAATTTGAGCAGAAGAACCTACCCTGGAAATTTGATGGATGAAAGGGTATATCTCACTTATCCAGGTTAGTAAAGCTGAAACACCTCATTTCTACCAGCTATGTTACAGAATTTTTTGAAATTTTAATTTTAACACACGTCTCTATGGGCAATTATTTACCCGTGTGAGCCCTATAGGGCCCTATTAAAGGGAGGAACGGACCTATAAAATTAGTGTGAGTCGTATATCTTCAGCTATTAAACCCCTGGGCCGTCGCATCTTTTAGGAGTGTGTATAACGAGAGTAAGGAGGCGGTAGATGTTGCTTTTGAATCCTCACAAGTGATTTTACTTCAAGCTTTCGGGCTTTCTGCCCTTTATCAAGACTGAGGACAAATCGGACAAAATACAGAACATGGATATCATATACAAAAAATGATGATCAAGACAATAGTGAAAATAATGACGACAGTTATAGAGGCAGAGACGGCAGAGAATAAGTACACAAATGGGAGTGTATGATGCATCAGTTTTACATGATATATAACTTGCATAAATACAATCACAAACAAGCATACATAATATTATAAGCATTTACAAATACGTATGACTAAACATCTGCGCATACACATGTACATAGATACGGATGTGTACGCATAAACACATATGTGAATCTCCTCGCGTATGTCAAAGCAGGCAATCATATAAACAATAACGGCAATTAATAAAATCATAATAGTAATTAAATCAAGGAGTGTATGTATAAATAAACGGAACATAGGCGCACACAAAAAAGGAGGAACAGAGCACATAAGTGGCGTTCTTAACCGGAAATAAGTGTATAATAATGTGTTTGACAGCATTCAAGGTTACAGGAAGGGAAGAACAGAATCTATAAATACGTACGATGTGAGATGTACACTTCACATTTGGCCCGGTTACATGCCGGCAGTCAATTGGCAGCCGGTTGTGGGGAACCGAAACATTCTGGTGGTATTGGAGAAAAAAATAAAAACGTGGGGGGGGGGGGGGGTGGGCAATTCCGGGAGGATGAACAGGCCAATGATCAGCTGATGGTGAAAGAGTGGGGCAAGGCGGGTCGCGTCGGGGGCTAGGCGGACACAGTGGAGTGCACGGGCTGTGGGCGCCCCGGACAAGTGCGCACGGTCGTGGGCGTGGGTGGAGAATGGGGGGGGGGGGGGGGTTAGTAGCTGAAGATATACGACTCACACTTATCATACTCCTAAGCCCTTTTTACACTTGTGTTTCTTAACCCCGGACTTTCTCTGACCCAGGACTATCGTTAGTCCCGTACCAATTTTTTCAGCTTTTTACACTGGCCAATTAGTCCCGTACTATCTGTTGTCCGGGACTAAGGAGAAAACTGACCTTTTTACACTTTTAAGGGCTTTTTACACTTGTAAATTTTTGCTTAGTCCCGTACCAACGGTGGGGCTAAGGGGGGGCCTTAGCCCCACCGTTGGAACGGGACTATCCTTAGCCCACTTTCTGTTTACACTCGTTTTTGCCAAAGTGGGCTAGCCCCACCGATAGTCCGGTACTATCTGGCCCTGCAAAATAGCAGGGTTAGCACCGCAATTGCGGTGCTAGCACCGCAATTGCGGTGCCAAGCAAGTGAGTGTAAACAGAACGAAAAAATAATCCTGGGCTAAGCGACGGAGACGAAGTGCGATCCTCACTGACCAATCAGAATCGAGGTAATCAAGTGCTGCCGGTGCGTGCGTGTGCGTGTACAGTACACAGCATAATCATGAATATTCATGTGGTTTGGAAAGTCCGTAGAAATACAAATAAAAAGGTCAGTTTTCTCCTTAGCCCCGGACAAGAAATAGTACGGGACTAATTGGCGAGTGTAAAAAGCTGAAAAAAATTGGTACGGGACTAACGATAGTCCTGGGTCAGAGAAAGTCCGGGGTTAAGAAACACAAGTGTAAAAAGGGCTTTATTTCTTAGCCCCGGACTTTCCAAACCACATGAATATTCATGATTACGCTGTGCACTGTACACGTACACGCACGCACCGGCAGCACTTGATTACCTCGTTTCTGATTGGTCAGTGGGGGTCGGACTTCGTCTCCGTCGCTTAGCCCCGGCTTATTTTTTCGTTCTGTTTACACTCACTTGCTTGGCACCGCAATTGCGGTGCTAGCACCGCAATTTTCATTTCATTTCATTTTCATTTCAATTTATTTTCATATTTTCTCACATATATCACAATAAAGTATATAAATACGAAAATTATACAAAACATAATTTAGATGAGACTTCATCGGAATGTACAGAAGTTTGATTTCGTATAAACACAAGGTCTGTATGCATGCGAATTAAACTGTGGTCATGATGCGAAAAAAAATATGATGGGGCCTGCGTAAAAGCAATTGCGGTGCTAACCCTGCTATTTTGCAGGGCCAGATAGTACGGGATTATCGGTGGGGCTAGCCCACTTTGGCAAAAACGAGTGTAAACAGAAAGTGGGCTAAGGATAGTCCCGTACCAACGTTGGGGCTAAGGCCCCCCTTAGCCCCACCGTTGGTACGGGACTAAGCAAAAATTTACAAGTGTAAAAAGCCCTCTAGTCTTCAGCTGGTATCCTGCCGGCAATCCGGCCGGGATCCCCCTGAGTTTAGACGGCTTATCCTCACCCCATCCACCCACCCGGACAAGCATGGATACTCACATGAATCCGGCTGATTACCACCGTACAATAAACGAAATTCATAAGAGAGTTGCCAGTGAAATCAGTGTACTCAAACGTATGAAGGAACGTAAAGTTAAGAGAGACGAAAACATTCGTCAAAGGTTCATGGAACCAGAACACGCCCCAACACCCCCCTCACCCCATACTGACCCCCACACTAATGCTGACACCCAAAAGAATAGAAGGTTAAAAAAAAAAGATTACTAACCCGGAAACGAAGACTCACAAGCCAATCACGCAAACATACCCAAAACCAAGATAGGGAACCACCACCAACAGACAATACTAAGTCAAGCACTATAACTGCGAGCCAAAAGAACCACTCACCTTGCGCTGTTGTGAACCTCTCCCCCTATCCCCTATCCCCAGCTGAAACGAGCCTACTATCAAAAGGTCTCAAATTTTGCCCTACTCCCCCCCCCCCGATGGACCAAACCCAAACCCAAAAAGATCTCAAAGAATTTGAAAGGAGAATGCTCCTCAAGGCACACTTCGCAAAAGAGACCTTGAACAGCGACCCCTCCCAAAATCCAGATCACGACCAAGAACCCACCCAACCCCCCTCCCAGAGTCCTGACATGCAAGAACAGATAAGAAAAACCCTCAAACCAAAAAGCATGTGATGTGGACACCAAGGGTCGACAACCTCAGACTCCAGGTGTACATTGATGACGTAAATACCGAAATCACGGAATCTGTTGAAAAATACAACATGTCCCAACACAAAGACAACATCAGCAAAGAAGGAAGAAAGGCACTACAGTCCTTAAGAAAAAAAAATCAAGACATTGTAATCAAACCTGCCGACAAAGGTTCAGCGGTGGTGATCCAGTCAAGAGATGCATACACTGCAGAGGGCATGCGACAACTGTCCGATACCACCACATACCGCAAACTACCCAATGACCCTACCAATGATCACCTAAGGACCGTAAAACAGACTGTAGATAAAATCCATATAGATTCAGACACAAAACCCTATCTAATACCCAACAATGTTCAATGCCCCAACCTATACTTTCTTCCCAAAATACACAAGGCCAACAACCCCGGCAGACCCATAGTATCAGGTTGTGCATGTCCTACCGTCCTCATTTCCAAATTCGTCGACCTCCACCTCCGTCCCCTCGTCCAGGCCCTCCCATCATACCTAAAGGACACCACCCACTTCCTTAACCACGTCCAGTCTCTTAACAATGCCCATGTCCCATTCAGCCCACGATCCATGATCCTCGTAACAGCCGATGTGACCTCCCTCTACACCAATATACCCCACACAGACGGCCTACAAGAATGCCGCAAGGCACTTGACACCCGCCCCACCCTCTCACCACCCACTCAAGACCTCATCAGACTATTACAATTAATTTTGACCCTGAACAACTTTCAATTCAATAACGATCACTACCTCCAAACTATAAAGGGAAAGCAATGGGCACACCAGTCGCACTCTCCTTTGTGAACATATTCATGGGCACAATAGATGCAACTATCACATCACTTCCCAACAATGGAATCCTCCCCGGCACATGGGTACGCTACATCGACGACATACAGTTCATCTGGCATCACTCTCCACGCTCCCTATCCAAATTTCACACCCAGATAAATACCATCCACCCCACCATCAAATTCACATTAGAATCATCCTCTGATGCTATCCCCTTCCTACACACCCGCCTTGAAATGGTAGACAGCAAACTGCAAACAGAACTCTACACGAAACCCAGACACCCACTCATACCTCCTCCCCACATCATCGCACCCACCACACACACTTAACAGCATACCATACAGCCAAGCCCTATGCGTGCGACGCATCTGTTCCTCACAAGAAACTGAAGAACACCACCTCAACAACCTCAAATGCCACCTTGAAAACCGACATTTATGACCCTAACAAGACCCAGACCCAAATCGACCGCGCCAAACAAATCCCCAGAGAGGACCTCCTCACATACAAGTCCGAACAACCCCTACAACGTATTCCCCTCGTAATCACCTACTCCAAAGCAACAGCAAAAATCCCCAAAATTTTGAAAACTCCCTCCCCACCCTCCACAGATCAAAAGAACTCCAAGCCATCTTCCCTGAACCCCCCATAGTGTCCTACAAAAGAAGCGCATCCCTCCGTGACATCCTTGTACGAGCAAGAGACCCACCCCCACAACCTACCCCCGCCACCGCTGGACCCTCGGGCTTCTTTAAA
This sequence comes from Diadema setosum, assembly GCF_964275005.1. Lineage (NCBI taxonomy): Eukaryota > Metazoa > Echinodermata > Echinoidea > Diadematoida > Diadematidae > Diadema > Diadema setosum. The sequence goes on from NC_092706.1 coordinate 12,665,619, forward strand.
TGTAAATCCACGCGCTGCATCATGCACCAGTACATCACAGAAACCAACGAATTCAAAAGTTCCATCACAGGCCAACACTACCCCATCGCCACCCACATACACTGTAAATCGGAATGGACAATGAATCTAATAACCTGCAAAAAATGCCGAAAATAATACGTCGGCAAAACCGAAACCTCACTCTACACAAGATTCTCTAACACCCGGTCAGAAATAAAAAAAAAATAAAAAAAAAATCCACACTCCCCAACGCAAAACACTCCCATACACTGTGCACTATAACCTGCCAGATCACACCATCAACGATCTCACCATCAGTGGTATCGAAGTCATCCACAACAGACAAAGGCCCACAATTCTCATGGTGAATCATAACAAACTCAAAACCCTCCAACCCAATGGCCTCAATGCCCTGCATGTGGAGTATTCTCATTACCCCCTCCCCCCCCCCCCCCATCCTCCACCCGCGCCCACGACCGTGCGCACTTGTGTCCGGGGCGCCCACAGCCCGTGCACTCCACTGTGTCCGCTGTAGCCCCCGACGCGACCCGCCTTGCCCCACTCTTTCACCGTCAGCTGATCATTGGCCTGTTCATCCTCCCGGAATTGCGACACACATTGCGGTAATTGCTGCTTAAAAAATGGATGCAGGCAGATGAAACCACACACACGCACATACAAACGTACAAACAAACAGGCACACACACACACACGCACATGCAGACACTCTCCACAACCCGACTAAACCCCACCTCATGCTCTAATAACTCCATCACCAGCCTCACAACCTCACTGAGCTTCCTCCTAGCCCACACACAACACCTCACCTTAGCAGGCCTAACTCCAACCACCACCACAGTAACAATCAACACCTCTTTTTTCATATTCACCATTTATTATAACAACCCTTAATGTTCCGAATATTCAGTGTTGTCACTATGTTTAGTTGTCCATTAGCCCACCCCCCGTTTTTATTTTTTCTCCAATACCACCAGAATGTTTCGGTTCCCCACAACCGGCTGCCAATTGACTGCCGGCATGTAACCGGGCCAAATGTAAAGTGTACATCTCACATCGTACGTATTTATAGATTCTGTTCTTTCCTTCCTGTAACTTGAATGCTGTCAAACACATTATTATACACTTATTTCCCGTTAAGAACGCCACTTCTGTGCTCTGTTCCTCCTTTTTTGTGTGTGCCTATGTTCCGTTTATTATACATACACTCCTTGATTTAATTACTATTATGATTTTATTAATTGCCGTGATTGTTTATATGGTTGCCTGCTTTGACATATGCGAGGAGATTCACATGTGTGTTTGTGCGTACATATCCGTGTCTATATGTACATGTGTATGCGCAGATGTTTAGTCATACGTATTTGTAAATGCTTATAATATTATGTATGCTTGTTTGTGATTGTATGTATGTAAGTTATATTATGTAAGACTGATGCATATATACAATCCATTTGTGTATTTATTCTCTGCCGTCTCTGCCTCTATAACTGTCGTTATTATTTTCACTATTGTCTTGATCATCACTATTTTTGTATAATGATATCCATGTTCTGTATTTTGTCCTTGACAAAGGGGCAGAAAGCCCGAAAGCTTGAAGTAAAATCACTTGTGAGGATTCAAAAGCAACATCTACCGCCTCTTTACTCTCGTTAATATATATGATTATACATATATATATATATATATATATATATGTTTACACGTATGCCCCGTCTCTAATTTTAATTCTTCTAATAATAGTTTGTAAGAATGCTTGGAAGGTGAAATAGTACTTAGGTGAGCGCTATACCACCGAGCTCTTGTTATGTCAAGCTAATGTCTTTTATCTCTTGGCATGAATCGCATTGGGATGAAGACAACGATGACGACATTTTCTAACTCTACCAGAACTTCTCTCACTCTGGTGGTGCTCACCGGGATGACAGGATTCTTCTGCAATTATTGTTGCTACCTGCACCATCCACATCTGTGACTTTGACCAAGACATCGCATCACTTCCGGCGCCTTGTCAGTACCTAGTGAAGTCTTCTAGCGTCAATTGCTCCCGTCGAGGTTTGACTATAAGATCCCAACTGATATCCCTCTTGATACCCGACGTCTGTCTCTCTCCTACAACCTCCTGGAGCAGATTCTTAATGACTCTTTTGGTCGACTTCCCGAACTGGAGTTTCTGTCACTGCGATACAACAAGATTCTTTTGATCGACGTACGGGCTTTCATAGGCCTTCCCCGTCTGCAAACCATCAATCTCATAGGAAATAATTTAATGCGCATTCCCAGTCAACTCTTTCATCAAAATCTTCACCTAACCGACCTCTTTTTGAACAGCAATCACTTTCGATCGATTCCTTCGCTGGACCTGAGAAGACAGAACTATATCCAGTCCATCGATTTAGGCAACAATACCATTTCATCAGCAAAATTCAACATTGCTCTGGCCAGCGGATGCCACTTGACAAATGTAGCTTTAACTGATAATGAAATCCAACTCATTGACGAAAGTGACCTGGAGAATCTCAGGAGTGCAAACTCAGTCGAATTCCTGGATTTTAGTGGTAATAGCTTGCATCGAGTGAATATTGCGAGTTTTCAGGGAGTCCGTATCGAGGGATTACAACTTCAAAGAAGTTTGTTATCACAGGCAGGTGTTAGAGAGCTCTTTGAAGGTGTGAAAAATTCATCTCACTTGACATACCTCGGACTTAGTGGGACGAATCTCGGAGGCATTACCGAGTCCGTCTTTGCCCCCCTCCAGGGATCGCAGGTAACTCGTTTGCATTTAAGCGCGACTAACATTTCCAACCTTCCCGACAATGTGTTCTCATATCTGACAAATATAGACGTTCTATCGCTGAACAAGAACCCATTACAAACAATCTCCTTTGTCGCCTTTACAAACATGACATCCGCTAAGTCGTTGTATCTCAGCTCGTGTACGATTTCACAATTGATGACGCCACAGACACCTGGCATATTAATGCCTCAGCTCTTGTCACTAAATCTCGGCAACAATAATCTTGTGAAGATTCGGCCAAGAGCATTTGTCGCCCTTCCAAAACTCATCTATCTGGATTTGTCTTTCAACATCATACGCTATATCGATTCTGATGCATTTTCCGGCCTAGAATACCTGGAAAACATTCTTCTAGACAACAACAACTTAATCGATGTTTTCAGTGTCAACGTGTTCCACAATTTGCCAGTCTTACGCGTCCTCGATGTCAGCAACTCAAACATAAACGGTCTTGATCCTCTTCGATCTTTCTCTGGCCTAACAACTCTTGAGGAACTAATCTTGGCCGAAAATCCTTTGCGTCCGTCTGACCTGTGGAACTCCGAGAAAAATGTTTCGGTCTTCGGGGATATGTGTAATTTACGAAGCTTGGATCTCACTGGAACTATTCTCAAAGACGAAATTCCGTCCTGGGGATTTGATGGACTGAGTCAGTTACGTCGGTTGTATTTGCAGGACGTTGGTTTGGTAACATTGCCGGCAGAACTTTTCAGATCTTTGCGTTACCTCGACACTGTGAGTCTTGACGACAACAACTTGCGAGAACTCCCAAATCTGATTTTCAAAAATCTGCCCAGGCTGGGTTCTCTTTACTTGGGTCGAAACCAGCTTTCGGGGTTACCCCCTCTGTTATTCAGAAATACCACCAAACTATATCAGCTTGATTTGACGAGGAGTGGAATTGATGTCATTCCCGAAGAGGTGTTTTCCCCCATCCTCGGCAGCATTACTTCCCTCGACTTGTCTTACAATTCTCTCTTGTGTGATTGTCAGAATGAATGGCTTCGTAACTGGGTACACGACAATTACGACAAAGTGTTCTTGAGTCATACCCTGTGTTCTGTTAACTCGCCTGCCGAACTTGTTGGACACAGTTTTATTGATTTTCAACCGATACTTGTTTGCGGTCCTCGCGTACTTCTTTACGCTTGCATCGCTATATCTGGCGTTGCAGTCATATTCGTCGGGATCACAATGTATTACAACCGATGGTGGATTAGACACAAGCTTTTTCTGTTGAAACTTTGCATTATTGGGTATAGAGAGTTAATTGACAATGATGAGTATCGCTACGATATCAACATCGTTTTCCATGATGACAACGAAGAATGGGTCATTAACCGAATGGTTCCCGTAGTCCGCGAGAATTATCCCGAAGCTGTCCTCTGCGTGGGTGACGACGATCTCAGAGCAGGGCTCTTGCGACTCGATGCTGTCGCGGATGTCATCGACAACAGTTACAAATCAGTGTTTGTAGTCAGTTATGCCGCTATCAACAGTCCTTGGTACATGACGAAACTTAGGTTGGCCCTACAGCACATGAATCATTCGCAGCGTGACGCAATATTATTGGTGTTCCTAGAGAATATAGCAAATGACAGATTGCCATACATAGTTCGTCTTCTGTTGGGCGTCAACCGTCCTTTCCTTCGCTGGTTTCCCGACATCCAACACGAGGAGTATTTCTGGAATCAATTTTTGAAGTGTGTTAAGAAAACACTAAAGCTAGATGTAACGCTACCCATATAGCTTGTTCCGTGAAAAACAGCGAGGAACACGAGAAACCAACTGATTTGTTTGCGAAGGAGACGAATTCCCTGATGTGACCTCTTTTGTATCCTGCCATGCTATGGCACGTTGGATGGTTCGATGAATTAAACTGTTCCCTTTTTATGCTTAACCCATCAAGTTTTTACTACAGAAGTTATAACCTTGATCTCATTCAATTGTCAAGTCGAAATTCTATTTGGTTTCCCACATTCCAAATGGAGCTAATTTATTCATGAAATCCTGCACACAAAGCAATGCAAAACTTCAAATGTTTGCCAACTTGAAGGAAAATATATCAGTCATCATATGCCTATTTCATAGGTTATTAATTAAGCAGGATATTTAAAGGCTTCAAGTAATAATACCAAAGTAGTCAATATTTTTCAATAAGTTTCTAAGCGCCTTAAATGTATCATAATTATACGGAAACATGATGTTACTTTATTCAACATAAATACAAACTCTACAATAATTTACATTACTCAATATACTTTAGCTATAATCAAGTGTTAAAATTAACATACTTAATACAATACAATATACAATACAATCGGATCATTTATATAGCGTCCTTACACAGTCAATGACTGTTTCACAGCACTTCACAGCACTTTAAAATAACAACAACAACACTTCACAACAAAATTCAGTCACAGATTAGCATCAAAAAGGAAAGTCTTAAAATTCTTCTTGAAGACATCAAGGGATGGGGAAATGCGGACGAACCGAGGTAGATCATTCCACAATCGCGGTGCAGCTGTCACAAAAGCATTGTTCCCCGCTCTACGGTTTTGGGTGCATGGACTAAGGTGCTATCTCCACTTGAACGTAGTCCAGGTCAACAGAACAGTATGGAATGATTAGAGATCTAAGATAAGTAGGAGCTTTCCCTTGAAGACACTTGTACACAAATGTCAAGATCTTGAAAGCAATGCACTGTGTGACTGGTATCCAATGTAGCTGCTTCAGCAAGGGGTGACATGATCACGCCTACGGCACATGAAGATGAGTTTTGCCGCACGATTCTGTACCCTCTGAAGGCGCTGGACCTGCTGGGAATTGATGCTATAAAGCAGCGAGTTGGCGTAATCCAGTCTGCATGCAAAAATGGTTCTGACGGCATCCTCACATGCTTTCCTGTGAAAGGGTCTAATGCGAGCTATGTTTGACTGATGGTAATACAGTCCACGACAGAGATCCGAAACATGCTTGTCCATCTTAACCCTATTCCCACCGGGAGGGGGGGGGGGCAAAATCTCGACGTTTCGCGTGATTATTCCGCAACGCGTGATGCTCTCGCCGTGACATTTTATGACTTTTTTCTTTCAAGTATCACACAACTTTTGAGACCAAATTTGTCGCTTCCGGGCATACCGTTTTGAAGCCACGCCCCTTTGAAAAAAAAAATTGTCGACCCAGAAATTGCTCAAAAACATGATTTTGTGTACAAATCCAATGTAAATTGTAAATTGTGTTTTTGCAATTAATTCATATAAAAATATATATTTTTACTTTCAATGGCTGATAACGATTTATTTTAGCCTGATTATGCTTTGAAAAGTTTCTGCGACAAATTTTGACGAAAACAAAACAAAAACAAAAAGTAAAAAACAAAGAAATACATAAGAAATTCAATAAACAATAAAATACATAAGAAATAATGATGAAGCCGAATTTTTGCTTCAATATTATTGTTGAGGGTATTGAAAAGAATATGTTCACCAAAAATTAGAAGTCTTGGAGCTTTATTTTTTTTATTTATAGGCAAAAAATTATTTTTGACTAAATTAGCATAAACTAATTAATATAAAATACATAAAATAAAATTTGAAAAACATAACTATACAGTCTTGTAGATTACATTGGCCTCTACCTTAGTGCAAATTTTCACGAGGATCGCGCGATCCAAGACCGAGATCTGAAGGGGGGCCAAAAAGCCCCCCCCCCCCCATGGTTTCAAGTCCCTCAAAAAAAAAGAAAAAAAAAACCCGGTGGGATTAGGGTTAAGTGCAGAGTCAAGCTGCACACCTAGACTCGTTGCTGACAGCTTAGCTCTCACACACACAAAACTCAAAGAAGAAAACGTAACATACGAAAACATAAAATCATACTAATTTCAATTTATATTGACTTCATTAAATGTGAAGATCTGATGTGAAAGGGGAGCTTGTTCCATAGTTGAGGCGCGGCGACGGCCAAAGCACGACTGCCGTATAGCGGGTACGTGGTATTGGTCCAGGGCTAAGTTGGAGATGGATTGAGCGGGATGATCGCAGGACACGGGATGAATTCTTGGGAACTAATAGTTCAGAGATGTATCCAGGGACTAGACCGTGCTTAACTTTGATAGGTAAGGGTTAGTATTGTTAAGGTCAGTAACTTGTCCTGCATACTGGTTACACTTCATAGTCAGGGTCAATGTCCTAATTCTTATCAGTATTTTCCTACACATATATCTTGTACAGATTGAATATCCTTTGTCCTAAAGTCATAAACTGGAGGGCTTAGTTAGCCCCTATGTGTTAATTGAACCAAGACACACACGTATAAGCTTAGTGTTGGTACCTAGAATAAAACAGTAATTGTAGCCCTTTTCTCATCTACTATGCTGACCATGCAAGAACCTTTCCTCTGTCCTCCCCTAGTAGCTAAACGTTTGATGTCACCCCTTTGTAATAATCTCAACTTTATGTCTCTTTGTCCTATTGTTGTAGCCATGCTTCTCTCCAATTACCACCCTATTGCCCGATTGTACCTGTATTAGTTTCTCATTTAATCTCTTCTATGACTGTGGAAGTAGCCAACTGGTTAATTATTTGTATACTTGGCTGGGAATGATGCCAAGCTAAAACTCCTGCTTGGGAGTCAGTGGGAATTTGGTCCTCCTGAAGTCAAGACGCCAATAAATGCAATGATTTTATGTTGGTGTGATTGATTCATTGACTCTTGTTCGAAACGCAACACTGGTGAGCAGCGGTGGGATCCAAACTTATACATGCCATCGAAACGCTAACACTTTCATCGTTGAAATGCCACAAATTTAATGACATCATGAAATGCCAACAACCTGAAATTGAGATGGACCACAAGGCGAAGGCTGGCGATTTCTGTTGGCTATGAGGTCTGCATGACAGCCGTCACCGCAAGGACAATGAAGGCCCTTACTCTTCTGTTGATGGCAGTATCTCTGGTCTACATGTACTTCGTTATGTCAGCAGATGTCAAAAAGATCATCGAATCATCGGCAGGACCAATGACCACAGAAAAATCTTTCTTTGAGATAGTGACCAGCGACAAGGAAGTGCTGAGAAATGGCGAGGACTTAACTCGTGGAGATGACATTGGAGGCGAGATGGCGCGGATGGCGACAGGGATAATGATAACGGCTTTAGGGCCAAGCCACCACTGACCTGGCTGGATGAATATGACAGGCGCTGGCAGGAACGTGGGCAAATTGCTGTTCTCCATAAGTAGGAGCGCTCAGCACCATCGAGACATCTTGGCTGGACGGGAAGCACATCGTTGGATAAATCAACTTGGCACATACAATATCACCATGACAACGAAGAGACTTTGACCACACCACGACATGAGTGCACTGATTGACGAATTAGCTTTTCTCCTTTCCGGTACGTTTCTCATAGCTACACATGCTCTTTGGCTTTGTAACTTGTAATTAATTTCATTATTTAAAGATATTGATGAAATTCAGTTAGTTTCACAACTGCTTTTTGAAAGTAATGCGTTGTGTTTCGATATTCTGTAGAGAAAGCGTGCAAAACAAGAAATGTGTGATGAAATTTTGCTATTGGCACGAAAATGAAGACGACATATGAAATTGAAACCCTGGGGTTGTCAATCAGATAGTGAGTAAAGGTGCCTAGATGTCATGAATTATAGAGATAATTCAGTAATGTGCATTGCTGCTCGTATGTGGATGTTTTTACTGGTGAATTGCCCTGCAACTATACAAAGGTGCCTTAGCTGAAATTTTCAGGCAGCAATGATCCAACTTGTAATAGCACACGTATGTGAATAAAGCTACAGTTTATCGAAAACATAACAAGAGGATTTCTGCGAAGGGTCGCTGGTAGTTAAAAATATTTATAGATACAGTTGTACCAGTAAACCGTGTGGAAAATTATGACAGCATCTTATCTTTCCTGGCTTGGCATACCAGTGATTAGGTGAACGTTTAAACATGTGTGATAGAATTTAGTTGGATATGTCAAGTGAATGCAATTACAGTACCCCTTTAGTTGAATTGACTAGTCATGCTAGTAGTGTACAAATAATACATGCCAGTGTTGTAGAGGTTAAGCTCCAAGGTTTGTAGAGTGTACAAACTTGTGTTGAAGCTAAGGAACAATCTGCCCTGCATCTATACAAAGATGCCTTAGCCGGATATATCCGGGCCGCAGAGAAATTCCTGTAGAGTTTTGCATGTAGTTGTTTCATAGAATGTTGAAGTAGACTAAGGGTATCAAGATTTGCGTCACCACTTGTCACCCAATTCAGGTTTTACACTGTGATGAATTGTTCAGTTGATGCTGGTATTTAATTTGCATAGGATCCAAGTTTCACATCAGGGTTTGTTGTCTCTGTTTATTCCATCCCTCACTCTAGTTTTCTATTTTATTTCATTACACTGAGAGACCAGAATGTTTACACCTATGCATTATGAACAGGAATTGGTGTAGTACCCATGCTCCTATGTTGCAAAAGGTTAAAAATGAATTAATATCCTACAGTACTGATCTGTTCTTAACTCCTGTTCGTGGTTAACCTTTAATTTTCTTGTCAATGGCAACCACATTGTATGTACACTGTACACGTCGTTTTACTCTTGATCTCGATGTGTTTACAAAGTAGCATCTCTTCCGTTTAATAGTTCACCTCGAATGAGGATATACTGTCTGTCTTCTCTTTCTTCTCTTACAACTATATAATGTAAGATTAAAGGTAAGCGCTATTTGTTGATAGATGGACGTAGAGTGAAAATGTGAACGCTGTGAATTTGGGTTGTTATTTCTGTTACATGCTGTCTGTTCGTGTCATTACTTTTTGTACATGTACATGTACATGATTATACATCGCTGTCATTTGTATTATTATTTTTGAGTGTTTTGTGATGGGTTCACTATTTGGGAGTTATAAAATATTTGGACTATTTATTAATTATAGTTTGGATAAATGTGACAACCTCTCTAACACCTTGTACAAAATCTTCACTATAGCATTCTGTTACACCTCCTAATTCTGTTTCTCTCTTCTCTTTCTGTAAGGTGTCTTCTCTCTCTCTCTCTGTCTTTCCATGTCATGTATCCATACTGCTACATTCACCCTGTGGTAGGTTGTGTATTGAGGACAATACCTCTTTTCAAAAGGGGGGAGTAGTGTTAAGGTCAGTCACTTGTCCTGCATACTGGTTACACTTCATAGTCAGGGTCAATGTCCTAATTCTTATCAGTATTTTCCTACACATATATCTTGTACAGATTGAATATCCTTTGTCCTAAAGTCATAAACTGGAGGGCTTAGTTAGCCGCTATGTGTTAATTGAACCAAGACACACACGTATAAGCTTAGTGTTGGTACCTAGAATAAAGCAGTAATTGTAGCCCTTTTCTCATCTACTATGCTGACCATGCAAGAACCTATCCTCTGTCCTCCCCTAGTAGCTAAACGTTTGATGTCACCCCTTTGTAATAATCTCAACTTTATGTCTCTTTGTCCTATTGTTGTAGCCATGCTTCTCTCCAATTACCACCCTATTGCCCGATTGTACCTGTATTAGTTTCTCATTTAATCTCTTCTATGACTGTGGAAGTAGCCAACTGGTTAATTGTTTGTATACTTGGCTGGGAATGATGCCAAGCTAAAACTCCTGCTTGGGAGTCGGTGGGAATTTGGTCCTCCTGAAGTCAAGACGCCAATAAATGCTCTCTCTGTAAATGCAATGATTTTATGTTGGTGTGATTGATTCATTGACTCTTGTTCGAAATGCAACAGTATTTTGTATTGTACCCTTTGAACCATGGGGAGCCAGCGAAGGATGAGGGTGATGTGGTCGAATTTCTTGCTGCGAGAGACGAGACGAGCTGCTGTGTTCTGGATCCTTTGCAAGGGGCAATATGGGCATAGGGAAGGTTGACATACAGGGAATTACAATAGTCGAGGTGCGTGGTGACAAAGGCATGAAAAGAGATAATCTATGAAGAGATGTCTCAAACGAGAAAGAAAAACAAATCTTTGCTCTATTTTGTGAAATACAGAAATAAAGTAAAAACAAAAACAAACAATGTAATATAAACAACACCAAACCAGAGAATGGGGATTTATGACAACAGGTTGAGTGTGCTCGTGTGACTTGTAAAGGGGATGGGGATAGGGGGATTTTAGCTGACTGATACAACACTTTATGATTTTGTATATAATTGTGTTTTCACAACCATTTTTTTTTTTCAATAAATGATGGGCGATTAATAAGTGTGTCCCTTTAAAAATCAATGAACATTGTGCACCTTTTTAAATGGATGCGTCTATTGTTCAGTATAATTATAAGGAAACTGTGTTCATCGAAAAAATGCATCCAATGTGGGACCTTTATTCCGGAGTTTGTAACAGATGCTTTCAGTCAATAATAAACAACGGATACTCGACATAGATCACTTCATGTATAGTCATGAGTTGTATTTTATCTAAATGCGGAACTACAGTCGTCTTATTCAGTCATTTATTTGCACCTGGTTCTTTTTCCTTTTCAAGTCTCAGTTACGCCCAAAAATTATCTGCTTTCTATAAGAAAGATCAATAAGTAAACTGCTCCGAATGAAAGATGTCACCCTGAAGCAAGGTATACTGATCGAAAACAAAAGTCGTTAGAGTATAGAATCAAGCGAAAAGAGATAAAAACGGTTCTCATAAAATAAACACCGACTAATGTGTACACAAGCTGACATATCATAATCAAGCTCTTAAAGGCTGTAGACAGGCTCTTTCATCTATAACATTGTTTCGAATCGATGTCACTTAACGTATGTGTGTGTGTGTGTGTATGTGTGTGTGTGTGTGTGTGTGTGTGTGTGTGTGTGTGTGAATGTGTGGTTTTGTATGTTTGAGCATATAACAGATGCATACCCTTAACTCGGCTCAACGGAAGTAAGGGTAAGATGAAGGAGGCTCAAATTCATTGAAACATTTTCATCAACCTGATTATCACAAATCCGACATCGACCGTTGTTTGAAAGTGCCATACATGTACATGGTCCACTTCGATTTGATAAAAGCAGCACACTTGTTTGGACGAAGACTCGGTAATCATAGTCATAAAACACAGAGTCACGAAGAATATTATTTCGCATGAGGTTTTCACTGTTATCATGATGCGTATTTGGATTAACCTAAAACTAAAGCTGAACCGGGATCAGGTCGTGACACGTTGGCACACGGTTAAGGAAGAGGGTACAAAAACGTCATGGAGTCTGACGAATTTAACATTATACTTTCACAATCATACGGATATATAGATTAGAGTTTGTTTTCTATAACTTTTTAAGCGTACAATGGAGGTATTCCGTCTGCACATGCAAAATTATGTAATGTCATAATAAATTTGTCCGAATGTTTCCAAACAGTGCACAACTACTAGTAAGTAAGTGTTGGTCAAATAACTGTGTCACAGAATACCTTTTTATTGTCAGTATCCTAGATTTCTTTATACATTGTTCCAATTGCACTGCGACGTCTGATCTTACACGCTTGGACAGTCCGATAAGTTCGGGTTAAGAAATTTCCAAACTTTTTTCGCCAGCTTTGAAATCTGTCAGGCATACAGGTTCAGAAGTCTGAAACTGTGCCTATTGAAACTAGACCCTTACATTTTTCGTAAATTTGAATTGATTTATGGTTTCTGCGTTACCATTGTACATGCACATTGTTGATAGTATATATACATGCTTACGTTAACAAATGTGTACACACCGTACAAAAAGTAATACAGAAGGGATATATATACAGCTTAAGACAGTGTAGCTGATATGCTTGCAGCCCCTTCACAATACATACAAAGAATTAAAGTAGAGGCAAAGATTGACTTGCGTAGAGAGATCTATAGGATAGAGGAATATATGGGAAGGAGGAAAGGAGAGGTTTGTTTGTTTGCATGTTTCATTTTCATCTGAGAAGATGGCTGGATAGCCCATATTTAGCTGCAATAGCCAGATAGCTGGTCTTCCATGGGGTCCAGTTGGATGTGAGGCGGGACCACTTCACCTGGTTAAACACCCTGCTCTTTGCGATGAATGAATGAAGCGGGATCTTTAACGTGCATGAGTTGTGACTCTGTCACACGCGGGACCTCCATTTTATGTCCTATCCGAGGGACAGAGTGTTTTGCCTCTTGCTAGAGGGGACGGTATGATTACACACAACATTGCTCAGTCTAGACTCGGGCTCGAACCTCCTGAGTCGCTTGGGTCGGAGGCAGACGCGCTATACCGACTGAGCCAACTCACCGCCCTCGCATGACTGTTTTCAGAAAAGATTTGCCCATTATTTTGTTCACACAAATTATCACCTGGATTGCAGTTCAGCACACATGTTACGCTTTTTTCTTCATATCTTTTACCAGTTGCAGATGGGTAATGATGGGTAATTTTATATGCCAGGTCATGATCGGTCATCACCATGGTTACGTAAGAGATCAAGTGCGCTTATACATATACCAGTAAATGTATTTAGAATCTGGAAGCTTATGTACAGCACATGAAAGGATCATTGATATCTGGAGAGCATCACTGTTTTCACAGCTTTCTCAAAAGAATTCACATAGACTATGTTTCGATATCACAAGGAAAAGAGTTCCAAATATCGGGCCCGGTGTGTCTGATAGATTTCAGATCCATCACCGTTTTAGGTTTATATAATATGAAATTTTCAGATTGTCTTGTAGGATATAAATAATGAGAAAAAAAGAAGAAGTTGGCAACTGACCGTTTTGTTAACGAAACATAAAAAAGTGAATTTTGAAGAAAAAAAATATCATTTACCTCCATTGTTTTTAATTCTGCGAATGTGGAATCTGAATGATCCTGAAACCGAAGTTAATGCATGTAGGTATATGGCTTTCTTTTACAAGAGTAATATGCTATTGTTATAGCTTTTTATTGAGGTTGCCCAGACAAATATTGCAATACAGGATGTACGACAATATTAAGGAATTATGAAGCATGAATAAAATGTTAATTGGAACGTAATAGGTACTTTAGCTTATGAAGTATACCTAAGTATTGTCATGATTTTCAATAGTGCTTCTCAATTCTTTGGCGTTCAGGCTGATGATTCAAGATCATTGATCTTTTTCCATAAACGTGAATTTGAAGACGTGCTCACTATAGTAAAATTCACATTGTATCTTTTTACCTGATTTATTTTTCTCCTTCTTGTTTATTGTCAAGTCACCAAACACTGAATATCATTTTCCTTATGGATAATCCTTTTGTTGTGGATTTAACGCTTTAGATCCATCATTTACTTGAATGTAGCCTTGCGCCATTTATTTGGTCATATATCATTGTATTTCATATTTCATTTTCTATGTTTCGAATTCTATTTCGTTGATGTTGATCTTGTTTTTTAGAGTGATATGTATTGTATTTTGTTGTGAAATATGAGAAATAAATTCGAGTCATGTCAAATGAAATGAAATCAGACATCAAGGCCATGGTCGAATGGCGCCATCTCGTGGTCTGACATTCCAAACTCGCATATGACTGGAGGCAAATGTGAACTAACACTTCGTTCTCGTCCCCAGTGGTTCCCGTATGCATTCCTCAATTCTTTGATATTTATCATCTGTATATTACCCAGTAGTGTATTGCTTCACCAAGAAAGCAGTAAACATACGCGTTGTAACTTTTCCGCGATGTTTTAGTGTCCAAGGTAAATCACCAGGAATTCTGTAGCAACGGCAAACTTTGTCGTTGGAGGAGTTGGTGGTAATATTCTTTCAGCGTCACGTTGAGATCTCTGCCTCAGTGCCTTTCGACTCACTGGTAAGCGATATCTATTTATGTGTCTATTTATGGAGCTTCAAGGTCAGTCGCAATGGAGGTGGAGGGAAAAATGTGTTTCTATTCACCAAATACTAGTAGAGGGTATCGTGTAGACATGACCGTGATAATGCTTGAATAGTTGTCATTGACGAATACCAGATATACAAACCAGTACTCTGTGTCATAATTATGTCACAGGCAAAGATAAAATGCAATGATCAGGGGCCCGTTTCATAAAACTTGTCATCAGTGACAATTGCCACATTTCTATGACAATTTTGCTCTCAGTCAATCAGATGCAAGGATTTCAGTAGCTTGTCACATCTATGACAACTTGTCACTGATGACAAGTTTTATGAAACGGGTCCCGGGACGGAACAAGTCTCCTAGAATCGGGCACATGCTGAGGTCACTGACGAACATTCCAAATTACGAATCTAATTTCGTTTTCGGACTAACATACCGTAATAACAAACCTTTTTATTATTTACAGATTAACGAACCTTCAGAATAACGAAACTTCGGAATTGCGAAATATAACAGTGTTGATCTTGCACCACAGTATATTAGTCGACAGATAGAGATTTTGAATAGGATTTACATTTTTATGGAGGGATTCTCAGCTGAAACCAGTTATAAGACTTATCAAACTACATGTATAGGCTAGATATTTCTAATCCATCAAAATATACGACGCAAACGTGAACATTGCAAGAGTGTTGCTTATGAGAAAAAAGGAATTAATTACGAGTCTATAATCTATTGCACTTGGTAAGCCTTCAGTGTTTGTGGAAGAAGAAGGAAATTTAACTTCAGGAAATTTCACAGCAGGGACCTTTAGTTTCACCTTAAACCTGGAACATGCACATTCTTTACAACAGTCTACATTCGTGCAGTCGTCAGGATTTGGGATGCAGACTTTCAGATGTATTATATGTGTTTCCACGTATGAGAGTAGAATCCCTGAATCACAAATTTCAATTTCGATTTCAATTTCAATTTTTATATTCTCAGTGAAATGTATACATTTGTGAGGACCTTTCAGCACAGAAAACAATTCAACCACACAGTAGGTTACAATTGTCCATTACTGACTGTTCTTTAATGGTGAACTATGAAGATTAAGCGAAATGAAGGCTGTTTGCCTTAAGCCTTCAAACAAACCAACAAAAATGGGGGCGGGGAGAGACAAAGCCTCTAAATTAGACAGTTTATACAAAATCTTCTCTAGAGACAGAAGTGATAGGGCTAAGTTATGATTATAAGGCTAGTAGATTAGTGACTGTACTTTTAGGTTTGTTCATGACAGATTTATGGATAGTCCCCTTGAGCCTTGTGTGGGGAGGGGACAGAATTATGGCCCAATTTTAACATCACTAGGATGATAGAATATATATTTACACGAATGCCCCCCATTGTGTTCTTCTAATCGGTAATAGTTTGCAAGATGTGTGGAAGATGAAGATGTGTTACTCTTGTGAGCGCTACACCCCGGGTCCCCTATTACTTTACGTCGAGGTAATGTCTTTTATCTCTTGACAGTATATTGCAACAGGCGTCTTCCAATCAGGCCATGATTCGGCACGAGATGAGGATGATGATGATGACATTTTCGAATTCTGCCAAAAATTCTCTCACTCTGGTGGTGCTCACCGGCATGACAGGATTCTTCCTGCAATTATTGTTGCTACCTGCACCATCCACATCTCTGACCTTTGACCAAGACATCGCATCACTTCCGGCGCCTTGCCAGTACCTGGTGAAGTCTTCTAGCGTCAATTGCTCCCGTCGAGGTTTGACAAAGATCCCAACTGATATCCCTCTTGATACCCGACGTCTGTCTCTCTCCTACAACCGACTGGACCAGATTCTTAATGACTCTTTTGGTCGACTTCCCGAACTGGAGTTTCTGTCACTTCGATACAACAGGATCCGTTTGATCGACGTAGGGGCTTTCATAGGCCTTCCCCGACTACAAACCATCAATCTCATAGGAAATAATTTATCGCGCATTCCCAGTCAAGTCTTTCATCGAAATCTTTACCTGACCGACCTCTTTCTGAACAGCAATCGCTTTCGATCGATTCCTTCGCTGGACCTGAGAGGACAGAACTATATTCAGTTCATCGATTTAAGCAACAATACCATTTCATCAGCTAAATTCAAAATTCTTTTTTCTAATGCATGCAACTTGACAAATGTGGCACTCGCTGATAATGATATCCAGGTGATTGACAAGGGCGACCTGGAGAATCTAGGGAGCGTAAATTCAGTCAAATTGATAGATTTCCGTGAGAACATCGTGCGTCGAGTGCACAGCGCAAGCTTTCAGGGAGTCCACATTGAGGGATTACAGCTTTCCGGAAATCCATTATCCCAGGCTGGCGCCAGAGAGCTCTTTGAAGGTGTGAGGAATTCATCTCTTCTAACTTTTATCAGTCTCAGTGAGGCCAAGCTTGGAGGCATTACCCAGTCCATCTTTGCCCCCCTCAAGGGATCGCAAATCACTCATTTGTACCTAAGCGCGAGTAACATTTCCCACCTTCCAGACAATGTGTTTTCATATTTAACAAGTGTAGAAGTTCTATCGCTGATCAAGAATCGACTAGAGACAATATCCTTTGTCGCCTTTACAAACATGACATGTGCTAGGATTTTGTATGTTGCTTCATGCGGAATTTCACGATTGACGACGCCACAGACAACTGGCACTGTGATACCTCGCCTCCGCACAGTTATTATCAGCAACAATAATCTCGTAGAGATTCCATCAAGAGCTTTTGCCTCTCTTCCGAAACTCTTCTATCTGGATTTGTCTTTTAATAGTATACGACATATTGATTCCGAAGCATTTTCTGGCCAGGAACTACTTCAATATATTCTTCTACAATACAACAACTTATTCGATGCTTTCAGTGTCAATGTGTTCCATAATTTGCCAGCCCTACTCGTCCTTGATGTCAGCAGCTCCAACATAAACGGTCTTGATCCTCTTCGATCTTTCTCTGGACTATCAAACCTTGAAGAACTATTCTTGGCTGGAAATCCGTTGCACGCGTCTGACTTGTGGGACACCAAGAAAAATGTTTCGGTCTTCCGGGATATGCATAATTTACAAACCTTGGATCTCACTGGAACCAATCTCAAAGACGACGTTCCATCCTGGGGATTCTATGGACTGAGTCAGTTACGTCGGTTGTATTTGGAAGACGTTGGGTTGGTTGAATTACCGACAGAACTCTTCCGATCTTTGCGGTACCTCGACACTCTGAGTCTTGGCAACAACAACTTGGAGGAACTCCCAAATTTGATATTCAAAAACACACCCAGACTGGGTTCTCTATACTTGAGTCGAAACCAGCTTTCGGGGTTACCCCCTATGTTATTCAGAAATACGACTAACCTCTATAAACTTGATTTGACGAGGACCAGAATAGGTATCATTCCCGAACAGGTCATTTCTCCAATTCGCGAGAGCATTACTTCCCTTGACTTGTCTCACAATTCTCTCTCGTGTGATTGTCAGAATAAATGGCTCCGTATCTGGGTGCACGAGAATTACGACAAATTGTTCTTAAGTGACACAAATTGTTCTGATAACTCACCGGCCGAACTCGTTGGACGCAGTTTTATTGATTTCCAACCGATTCTTGTTTGCGGTCCTCGCGTACTTCTTTACGTTTTCATCGCTATATCTGGCGTTGCAATAGTTTTCACCGGGATCATAATCTATTACAATCGATGGTGGATTAAATACAAACTTTTCCTATTGAAACTTTGCATTATTGGGTATAGAGAAATAATCGACGATGATGAATATCGCTACGATATCAACATCGTTTTCCATGATGACGACGAAGAATGGGTCATTGACAGAATGGTTCCCGTGGTCCGCGAGAAGTATCCCGAAGCTGTCCTCTGCGTGGGTGACGACGATCTCAGAGTAGGACTCTTGCGGTTAGATGCCGTCGCGGATGTCATTGAAAATAGCTACAAATCAGTGTTTGTAGTCAGTTATGCAGCTATCGAAAGTCCTTGGTACATGACGAAACTGAGGTTAGCCCTTCAGCACGTGAATCATTCACAGCGTGATGCAATATTATTGGTGTTCTTAGAGAACATAGCAGACGACAGGTTGCCATACATAGTTCGCCTGCTTTTAGGCGTCAACCGTCCTTTTCTTCGCTGGTCTTCAGACATCCAACATGAGGAGTATTTCTGGGATCATTTTATGAAGTGTGTTAAAAAAACAGTCAGACTAGATCTAACGTTACCCATATAATTGTTCCTGGAAATGTAAACTAAAACAAAAATCCCAATGAATACAATCTTACTGAAATGGAATACTCTTTGGTATTCTTAATTTCAACATGCCACTGTGCATCCGAATGGCATGGAATTGAAATGGAATGCAAGTAAAACTACCCTCTTAGTCCATGGGCCAGGCCAGATATTGGTACCACCTGAGGTGGCAATACCTGTTTGGTGCCATTATGTTTGTCGGGCATAGATATGCTTATCAAGCTATGATAGCATTTTCCAAATGAGTAGCTTAGTCATAATAAATGAATTTTAAACCAATGTGGTCTCGTTGTTATATCCCTATACTTCTGAATCGAGACCAACCGCTATACAAAGAAGAGCACTGTCTTCTGTATGTTCACAGGTGTTCTGTTGTAAACGCGGTGCGCTTAGTCTTTATTCAAGGCAGCTAAGGGAATATCCAAGGGTTATGATGTCCACAGCGCTTAGTCTAATATTCAAGACGGCGAAGGGAATATCCAAAGCTTATAATACAGTGTATATCCCTTTATTTAAAAACAACAACAACAACAAAAAATCAATTCCTCGTGAATTTCACCGTATTTTTCAATTATTTATCATTTTCCGGTGAAAACGCTACGGTGAAAACGCTAATACCACGCCAATGTCGCTTTATTTTCATCCAACAATCAAAGATAATGCAAAAACAATACCGGTACACTACAATACATTATAATAAATAATGTTGTAAATGAACAAAGTGATTTTTTGTTTAAAACTGATGTATTTGTTGAGAGGGTGGTATAAAAACAGTATAGATAATCCCTTTTATTAGGAACTTTAGATATGATAACGGTACATTGGTCTAGATAAAGACTAGGCGCACCGCGTGACAGCTGTGGACATCATAACCCTTTGGATATTCCCTTCGCTGCCTTGAATAAAGACTAAGCTCACCGCGTTTACAACAGAACACCTGTGGACATACAGAAGGCAGTGCTCTTCTTTGTATAGCGGTTTGGTTTCGATTCAGAAGTATAGGGATATAAAAACTAGACCAAATTGGTTAAAAATTCATTTATTACGACTAAGCTACTCATTTGGAAATGCTATCATAGCTTGATAAGCATAGCTATGTCCGACAAACAAAATTACACCAAAAAGGTTTTGCCACCTCAGGTGGTACCAATAACCCATTTTTCGGGTCTTGGCCCATGGACTATCTAGGTTTTTGTAAAGTCAAAATTCTTATTTTCCTTCTTTAGTTTCCCACTTTATTCTTGTTTGAGGATATAAAGAGATGCAGGGGAGCAACAAAACTTACTTTTTGCAATTATTTAGTCATGTCTCTCAATGTATTAAATTTGCCCTTGATACAATTGCTATCTTGCAGGGTATTTGCAAAATGAATCAGTACATGTGAAATTATTCAATTTTTGCTTTTGTGTCTTGGAAAGAAAAAACGATATAGTTGTAGCGTACAAGAATTTCCGAAATCTTTCTGCTTTTTTAGCAACTTATTTCTTAATCTACTTGTAGTGATCGTTCCGCTTCAGCAATCGGCATTCTTTCCTATGCAGGAAAATCGGACAATCACTTCAAAAGTTCTGTATTTTTCAAATTTCATTGTTATAAGTCAAGTGCTCTTTCATTATGATAGAAAAGTAAAGATATGATGGCGGGTTCTTTATATTTTCTTTAAATTATTGTCTATAATGAAGTCATGAAGTGTAATAGTCTGTCTAACCCAAGCATAACATTTGACTTAACTGCCCGATCTTTTTATTTTTTATTTTTTGCTGGAACTCCCACTGATGTATTCTTCTAATGTTGCTGCTTTCACCCAGTCCGCATTTATATTTGGCGGCTGATTTAATTTGATTTGATTTATCGGTTTCTGTATTATCATTGTACATGCACATAAATGTACATGTATTATGTGCATACATAAACATAAGTTGTTAACAGAATATTTTTTTCTTGATTGCCTTAACACCATGTACAGCAAAACGTAGGTGATACAAAAAAAAATCCCACTTTTGATACTTAATAGCTCAAAAACTATATATCAGATATTACTGACATTTATATGAGTTATAGCTGAATAGAGTACAATTTAGTTGGAGGTGATTTGAATATGAGAGCATGAATCAGTTTCGTTAAATTCGTAATCAATTTTACGTTCCAGATTTTGGTAAAATTTGAACCATCTGTACAAAATTGGACTTTACATAAGAACCAATGATGTGTGTGTGAGTGTGTGCTTACAATGACCCTGAACAATAGACATGAATATTACGAATACCACCTTTTCAGAGCTATTGAACAGGCTTCTGGACTCTTGCTCCAAGGCATATGAATGCTTTATCAATAATTCATGATAGATTGCCCTGGGCACTGCTAGTCTGAATTCCTGGTAAAGGGTGAAATGCATGCACATGAGAAAAATAGGAAAATTTTTCATGTGCTTGCATACACTTCATTTCAGGATGAATAAAAACTAGCTGTGATAGTGGAATTTCTCATGAATATGTAACAGAGCATTCCGATCCTGGCCATTGTTGCAGACCATTGTCAGCGTGTTAACCACACAGACCCATACACACCAATATTGACCCCTGTGCAAAATTAAAATTTTGTACAGAGGGTTGAAAACAGAGCAACATCTGAAACCAAACTTGAGAATGAATCTTGAATTTAATGAAACAGATTTATGCTATCATTTTAAAATTACCTTCAACAAAATTACACACCATTCAGCTATTGCTCCTATCAATGTCAGTGTTATCTGATATATAGGTTTTGAACTATTAAGGATCAAAAGTGGGAAATATTTTTTGTAACACCTATAATAAGCAGTAAAACAATGAATAATACAGTGGAACTACAGCAAAAGTGTGACTGGATTTGCGTGAAGCACCAGTACACAATACACATCGGAAAGAGAATAGGAGGGTGGAATAACTTGCGTATAGAGATCGGATAGTAGAAAAAAGAAATGGAAGAGAGAGGTCTGTCTGCTTTAACTAAAGGTTTACACAAAGTAAGTTCACCTGTATCACTGATCCTTTAAGCGATGGAAGAAAAAAAAAAGAAGTTGATCCGTCTGGAAGAGGATGCATGGGGAGCATTTGTAATAGACCTTTTACATTAGATTGAATACTAGTATTATGCATGCTTCCGGATGACAAGAAGTGTATGAAAACGGACCTTCTGCATGTAGTAATCTAAAGTAGCCAAGCAAATACGAGTACCTCCTTTGTGTAGCTATACCAAGGTGAATGAAATTACTCATAACTCATACAGTTGGGCTCAACTAAACAAATGCATGAACAAAGGCAGACACACACATACACCCACACACACACACACACACACACACATATATATATGTATATATATATATATATATATATATATATATATATATATATATATATATGTGTGCATGCATAGTTTAGAGTTTGAAAGCAAAAACAGTAACACGCTTTTTTCAAAGTTTTTTTTTTTTTTTTTGAATTAAGGTCATTATCAAATAGAAAAAAAATAAAACGTTTTCAATAATACTGCACTCGGTACATCATGAGAAACAGTTTATTAGATATTACTTAATTCATCACATATATTCTAATCATTTTCTTTGTTTTTTTAAGTGGCTTCAATTTCAAATATCTTAATTTGATAAAGATGGATGAATCAGTCGTGGCTTTTAAACTCCTCATTCATACTTACAAACACCATACAAGTTATCTATAGTTTTGTATAATGGCAACAGGAGTGTCTGACTGTGTATATAGTCCACAGTTCCAAAATTTGTTACCTGGAAGGTAGAAAGCTACTACCAAGCAACTTATTTACCCTCCACAGTTATTGCTCCTTCGTTACTCTTATGTACACGTATGTATGTATATTATATAGATGATGACTGGCGGGAGAGGGAACATACAGAATGTTCCACCCGAAGGGTTTGAAATGCTATTGAGGGAGGTTATAAGTCCCGAGACGAAGTCGAGGGACTTATAGCCTCCCGAAATAGCATTTCAAACCCTGAGGGTGGAACGTTTGGTACATGTTCCCGACAACAAAAATCATCATCTGTTATATTATATTGGTTAGTCAAATACGTCAAATACGTCAACGTCAACCACCAGCACAACGCACTCGATCGCTCGCGCAGAGTCAAATTCACTGTGCGCGGGTCCTTCTCTGTCATTTGTTACGTGAAAGTGTTTTCCCATGGGAGAACATTACAAAAATGTGCCTCCATCACGTGACTGTGTTTAGCCAATCACTAACCGGTATTTGACTAACTCATTTAATATAGTATAATGTATATTGGTTTAAATGCATTTTTTTTTTATGATGGGCAGCCTGAGGTGACCCAGACTTTACCCAGAAAGAGCCACGATGGGCTATTCACACACTGATTCATGTGGTAGTACGGAGAGCCCAAAATGTTAATATAAATCGACTGAATTGTCCTTGCCTTTAAACTGACATTGATGATTATCTAGGTATAGATTGAGTTTAAATGGCGTACAACTATAATGGATGTTACATCTATAATAAATCTGTATTGTATTTACGTTTGTCTCCAGTCGTTAACATGATGGGTCTAAAGTGCAATATACTCAGTATTCTTAGGATTAAACTGCACATGTCATTTAGGGTCAACATTTCATTAGCGTTAAAATGCATCTTATTAAGGATTGATATTACATTCACGCAGAGTAGTGTGCACCCTTGTATCACATTATGGTTGTCTTCAGTTCTGGCATTACCAATTAATAAAAAAAAATTAATGTATAGATTTAAGGTCGATATTACATTCAGGTTTGATATTACATGCAGGGTTTAGATGCTGAAGTAACATTTAGGGTTTATTGTATTAATTTAGGGTTTACATTGCATCTAATTTTGACATTTACTACGTTTAGTGTTGATGTTACATTTAGGCTTAAAGTTTATAATGTTTAGGGTTGATGATTCCTTTAGGATTAAAATGTATTACATTTAGGGTCTATATTACATCCAGGATCGATGTTTCATTGAGGATTAAAAAGCATTACATTAAATGGGTCGATATTACAATTAGGGTAAAGATGTATTACACTTTGGATTAATGTTCAACCTTGCTGAAGATATTCTCCCATTTCCAACAATCTAATGCCTGTAATACAAAATTGAAATATATGAAACTTGTGACATATGAAACTTTGTGACCAGGTGCTTGAGAGAAAACAAATTAAACTTTATTATCCTTTCAGTTTCGCAGTAGATGGTTCACTCTGCACTGCCACCTTCAGCTTTAATGATGTATCAGCTGTAATATCATGTTATGTTCAGGGTGTAGATGGAAGACAAAAAGTCAAAAACTTGTTTTAAGATCGAATTTTGCGATTATTCAAAACAAAATTTTGTAAGCAAACACACACACACACACACACACACACACACACATCATGTATAATATAGGCCTATATATAAGTATGTACATATAGATATAATACAAACAAGTTGACATAATGCATTAGAATCCAACTTCATTTATTTGTAAACCAAATTTTCGACCCTTGCACGGATCTTCCTCAGGGTAACAGATATAATACATGTATTTTTATTTGACCCGCGTATTTGCAGTAAAAGTAGTAGAAAGAATGACAAGATAGCGAAGTGCATCAATTGTCAATTGGTATTTATTAAAGTACCAGATTTTCATATAATTATATATAATTGTATATATATATATATATATATTTGTACTGTATATGCGTTTGTATATCAGTATAAAGGAACCTATGATGTGAAGGCCCTTTGTAAATAGTTTATGGTTTGGCTGTGTTGCGAAAAACATGAACCTTCGGGTATTTCATACCATGTCTTAGACTGCTAATAATAAGGTAATGTCGGCATAGTTAGTGACGTCGTGTGATTAATTGTACAGTGTGTAAATGTTTCTAGTGATGATATTGGTAGCACTTCATGTTGACTATGTCATGTGTTAATGTATATTGCAGGTAATTCTTTTTTTTTTTTTTTTTTGTTACGCTTCGATTATGTTTATTGTATTGAAATGAGGGAACCATCATGTATATCAAAACTAGTTTTTATAAAAGCACAGCACAATTGTGTTTTACCATAACGATAGTAGATAGTGATAGCAATAATGACAATAGGGTCTATTACCCAGGTATAGGTATAGGGTTCACAGGACATGGAGTTGGGGTACCATGTTCCCTTTCTTTTATGTGTTTTGTGTTGAGACGATGTGTTTGATATGTTTGTTCTTTTCCGTTTACCTTTTCTTTATCCTTTTTATACTCGAAATTCTTTCTTTTTCATTCTTAATACTGACAATGTGGAATTTATGTTGTCACAATGAAATTTGCATTGTTTTGTAATAAAGTATATTTTGTCTATTGTTTATATGAAAAAGAAACAAAAAGAAAAAAAAAGGTTGACAAAAAACAAAAAGTAAGTAATGAAGCTATATGGAAGTGATTAGTAGAGACAGTTTGTGCACAGCCGAGAGGTGAGGGGCGGATCACGCAGCAGGTGCAACCAAATCGAAATGTGGATGTCGAGATTTGTTGGTGCGTAATAATGCCACCCCAAGAGGACGCATGGAATCATGTGAGCGCACGAGACCGATGCCGGTCTTGTGCTGTAGACGGGCTAGAAAGTGTATACATGTATAACCTTATCATTTTGTGTAGGCTACATGCTGATTTTTTTCCACAAAAAAAGCAAAACAAAACAAAGCAAAAGCAATATCAGAGCACAACCTTTCTATAGTTAAATTTGGAAATAATCTTATAGTGCAATGTCATTTTGAAAGGTAAAATGCAGTGGTTATTAAATATTTGCGCCTTGACGACTTCTGTGACATGCAAGATGAAAAAAAAAAGGCAAACCGTTTGTCTTCTCCCACACACATCATTATTCTATTGCTGTGAAAGGGGCCCCGCTAAGTTGAGTCTTCGTACAAAGTTTTATGGCCATGACAGTAACGCTGTTCCCCTTGGGCTTTGTATTTTTATAGCATAACCAGCACATTACTTTAACTATATGCAGAACCCTAATTCATAGACTTTTTCTATCACAATGTACCCCCTTTGATTACAAAGAGTTCTACAGGAAAGCTGAAACAAAAATGAAGCAACTTTTGTAATGAAGAACAAACAGATATGAAGGTCTCATGAAATATAAAAATGATTTCCTTAACAAATTCTTCTTTTTTAGCAGTACATAATGTATTTATATTGTATTTGCTTAGAATTGAGAGTGGTTTAAAATAGTGGTA
Source organism: Diadema setosum (assembly GCF_964275005.1). NCBI lineage: Eukaryota > Metazoa > Echinodermata > Echinoidea > Diadematoida > Diadematidae > Diadema > Diadema setosum. The sequence continues at coordinate 12,691,825 of NC_092706.1, forward strand.
GCCAACAGCGTGTTTCCGTTGTTTTTCAGGAGATGTACTGTTTTATATTTGTTTCCACAAGTCAAAATAAATTGAGGTATTCTCTTTGGTTTTGATGATGCTTACCAGCAATGTAGTAAGTAATTACATCACTTTTATACAGTATGTACCAAAAAAGTTACACTCAGATTTTCGCATTGATAACACCCAATATGCTTAAATTGTCTAAATGCTACTTCAGGGTCTTGATTAACATTTTAGCTCTATTTTGCAGAAAACCCCATTCGATTTGGTTAAGCGGTCACAGAGAAATGTGGATTGTTGTAAAGCATGTCACGAGTCTGATTCTTCCAAGTTTAGCACTTCGATGATCTTGTGTGTGAATACAATAGACAGAACTTGGAGGGAAGAGATTCCCGACATCCTCTACAAAATTCCTCATTTCTCTTTGACCACTGAAGCCAATCGAATGGGGTTTTCTGTAACATGTGGGCAATGAGTTACAGTTTCATACCCTGAATTTGTATTTAGATTGATTCAGTATTTTTTAAGATATCATTGCGTAGGGTCCCGTTGTATCTTTTTTTTTTGGGGGGGGGGGGGGCATACGGTACTACTGACACTGGCCGTTGTTTTTTCTTTAATGGGATTTTTGAAGGAGGCGTTCATGAGGCTGATGATTTTCGTGGAGTGTCACCGGCATTCCTTTTCATCCTTGTTATCATGTGCCAGGAACATGATAAGAGTTCAACCCTATATCATTCAGCAAAAACATGGTCGTTCAAGTTATATTATTCTGTGATGTGTGGCTATGAATCATGTATGTATGTATGTATGTATGTCAGTATGTATGTATGTATGTATCCATATCATACATATTATATATATTATATATATATGTGTATATATATATTTAATATATATATATATATATATATATATATTATATATATTATATATATATATATATATATATATATATATATATATATATATATATATATATATACATATATATATATATATATATATATATATATATATATATATATATATATATATATATATATATATATATATATTGCGTCAGTGAAAGACAAGATGAGGTGGGTCTCTGAACCGTTTATCTTCGTGATAGTAAATCGGAGCATGACGTTGGCAATGTAAGTCCATTGAAAAGCTATCAGGGATTCATGTTTGTCATGTTTTTTAAACTGATTTCATCCTTTCATCTTTGGCTCTTCGTGGAGGGAACCAGTCCATAGATGCGTCGTTGCTACGCCAAACGCGCACATACAAACTGCGCGGTTACCATGCACTGTGGCAACAACTACCACCAGTTTAGACGCATTCCATCACAAGCAGGTTAGTTTTGAAATCCGTCCGACCAGGAGCAGACGTATACCCTTGTGTGTATGTTCTGCTTCAGAAACGGATTTTTAATCTAACATCACATCGCATCCTGGTCGCTGATGAAGAATGCGATGACTAACCTGTTTGGTGTCTTGTTACAAAAACATGCGCTTTCCTCGCCAGGATAAAGCGTTTTAATGCCATTTTAGGTTTTAATCTCATATATATAATATATATATATATATATATGTGTGTGTGTGTGTGTGTGTGTGTGTGTGTGTGTGTATATATATATATATATATTCATATTTGCCTCTCTATAGCATCCACCCGAGGGAGATGAAAGTAATGGCTGTTGTAGACAGGTGGTCGCTATCCAGATTTGACCATATATACATATATACATACATACATACATATACATACACACTAGGCACACATACGTTGTTTACCTATATGGATCTGGCTGTGTTTCAAGTTTAACGGACGTTATATGTTCTAGATGATTCAGTTTGTGACCAAACAACCTGTTAAGTGGTGTAACGGTCTTGATGGAAAGTGCCCACTTAGTCGCTCCTCGATACCATCTGGAAACGCCCATGCCGCACTTATACCGTCATAATGGGAGAAACGCCAAGGTTTTAGCTGGAACAGAAGCAGGCGGGGTTTTGCTTTGTTTTGTTTTGTTTTGCTTTTCCTGTTTTAGACAACTGTGAAATGAAAAGGCAGCTCTGCTCGGATTGGTGGCGGTGACGTAAGCTCGCCCAAGTAGTGCATCACATAGTGAGAAGAATGGCGATAATCGATGCTCTAGTGATTCTTTTCAATAGCCAAGAAACCTCCATACTTGATCTCCTTTCTCGCGGGCCTTCTCCGCCTTGCTCCGTGCAATCTACACGAACGGATGTCTTTTTTACGCTCCTTTCAGTACAACCCCTATGCTACACTGGTTTCTCGAGGTATAGGCTCACGCCAGCATACTGACCAGCACGGACTGTTATTCAAGATAGTGAAATTCGATAAGTCCCGACCGAGAAAGCGGCATCGGTGCGAGGTGATGTAAAGATGGCGCACATACGGCATCGAAAATCAACCAGTTTCTTCCTCTTTTTATCAACTATATCCGTATATCTTACACATGCTCAAGGTAAGTACATAGATCTTCTTTTTTTTTCCCTTGTCAAGAAGAGTACATACAGTAAGTAGTAAGATATCATCTACATGATTGTGAGATAGCTACAGGGTTGTTAATGATGCGAGTGCAGATCCGATATCTGTTATATGAGATGTCCCCCAGACGGAAGGGATACGAGTGATATCGGTGTTTTGCGGCATGTATTTCTTTGTTGGCGATATATTGTACTTAGGAGACGAGCGAGTGCTTTATACTTCATGTTTCGTACCTATCGGTGTCTGTACACTCATAATGCTAGTGTAGACATGTCTTATCATTATTGACCCCTGTTTATCATCATTCGCAAGCCTAAACTCCAACTGATCTTAGTCAGGAACAGATTAATGAAAACAAAATATTATATATTTCCACCTGGTAAGATGTCGATTTTTAAGTTTTTTTTTCAATCTTAATATTTTTTTCTCTGACTAACTAGCTCTCAAATCTGGAAAAGTAACTGAATTATCACATGGAAGATATAGAAGCAAAACATTTACAAATTAAAGTTCTGAAGTGCGCTGTTAACATTTGAAATCAAATTATTCAAATACAATCGACAATATACGACAAAATATTCTTATATTTTGTTAATTACTTGCAGCATTAGAACATAGTACGGGAAAAATGTAAGCTCCACACCGGTCACAGGCCCACAGGGTCTTCTCTGCAAATCATAACCGGTACAATGCAGGTGATACAGAAGGTGTTGTGCAGTGATTCACGTTTGAATACCGGCATGTAAGATGGATGGATGAAAATCATTCTAATGACCGCATGACTATCAAAAGAAAGCATAGAAATCTAGGTATCAAGACCCTAGACAATAATCATAATGTTTTTTATCATTCTTTTTCATTGTAAATAGCAGGGTACTATATAACCCCGTGAAGTGGCCTATCCTATACACAAGAACATCTTCGTTAGAGGCTACATAATATTCTGTATGTACAGTGTATATGCAGCCCTTTTAATATCAAGAAAAGAGGAAGAAGAGGGAACAAAAATCGAAACTTATACTCAAAGAGAAGACGAACCTCAAATATTAAAGTGATTTAAGCATTCAAGCTTTGTCACAAAATATCAAAAAGTAGTGCTTAGGTCCACAAGATAATGAACGCAAAAGAAGACATGATAAAAATGTTTCTTTTCAGACCACGTACCACTACTCGCACACACACACACACACACACACACACACACATCTTATTTATCAGAAAACTGTGTAATGGTTTAACAAACAAACAAACAAAAAAACCCCTAAAAGATGCACCCAGTGTTTTCAGATTTGAAACTAGTCTGGACACATTTTGGAAAAACGAACCCATGAAGTTAAAGTTTGAGGGAAAATTAAGCTTTGCTTCTATTCTCTACACCCAAGTATACCCAAGTATAAGAAAGTAATTAAGTTTGACGCAATTCCACCTGGCCATAATCCAGCCAACTTAAAGGGATGGTGTAGTATTGATGGAGATGAGGATTGTGCTTTCAACTTTTTTTGCGAGATACCTAGAAACCAAATATGACATAGTACAGAGCATACCATTTTAGGAATTCAAAGTATATTTGATGAAAATCAGTTTTTGGAATGGCTGAGGCATCCAAAAGCAATCATGACAATGTAAAACAATGCTATCGTAATTAAAGGTGGGTCCCACATTTTTTAGGATTGGTCTGCTTTGGATATTTCGGCTATTTCAAAACCAATTTTCATCAAATAAACGTTGAATCACTCTTAGAATGACATGCTCTTTCGTATTTCATAAGAAGTTTTTCATATCTTACCAACAAAAAAAAAAATGTTTGAAATCTGAAGTTAGTTGTCAACCAAAACTATAATGATCCCTTAAATGCATCGACTAGATTTGGATCTGAATACAGAATTATCCATAGGTATAGGTGACTCGATCTATACAATTCGTTAAAAAAAAAAAAAGAGTTTCATGTGGTCGTACCGCCTTCTTCTCTGCGTGATTTCCCCCAGTATAGAGAACTGTTAAGGTTGCAGGATTGTCCTATAACACTTGAAATCTCCTGTCATATCGAATGGTTGACATGCTTGCCACGGATAATTGCCCAATATCATAACAATTGACATGTAAGTCGACAAGAAAACTGAGAGAGAAAGAGACTCACACATTGACACAGAGAGGGATAGCATTCATCATAATTTTCCTAAGCAGCAATGTATAAGTTTTTACATCTCATAACCATTATCATAACCTATACCCACTCATTTATGACACACATTACAGTGTACACATTTGATTTCTTACACAGTTCTGATCTCGAATTTCAGCGGGGGGTTACACAGACATAAGAAACCATGTCGATGATGGATGCTAGAATAAACACACACACACACACACACACACACACACACACACACAACAACAGCAACAACCCAACAAACTAAAGAAAAAAACTGTCGAATTGGGTCCATCGACACAATATGATGTACATAAAAGGCGTTAAGAGTTGTCCAGACTATCAAAAACCCGTTTACTGTTAATGTGTATATACAAGTTATAGTACACTACAACGGAACAGGTTGCTCAGACCCGCAATTAGAGTAACGGGAATGGAATGCCTGTCACGCAGTCCGCCACAATGAACTCGGGTCTTTTCCCTGGTCTTACACCCACTTTTGGACCCGGTCCAGTGGTCATAATCAAAGATTCAGCAATCCTCGCCGAGTGATTGGCGCAGCACTTTCACTTTTTATATGTGATAATTTTACTGGGAATTGTAATATAGTTACCATCCACGCAAAGTCATTTGACTTCATCAATCAGCTTCTGCTACATATTATAATTGCAAAGAAAGAAAGGATTACATCTTAAACATCGTGGAAGGTGTTAAACGTACGTATATCACAGTGATATGCAAAACCCCAAGTCATCAAAACTAATGTGTGGGATTTTCAAATTATTTTTTTTTTCACCAAAAGAGCTTACTTGAGCAATTGATGTATTCCGTCTTATGGCAAAACTACATCACATACGTTATACCACGTAGAAAGTTGGTAAGAAGATTCGCCATCTCCAACCCCCAAAGAAAAAAAAATGAAATAAAAATAGGCTTTCTTCCAGTGTTTGTGACGGTGGTGCACACCAATGATCAAAAAAAAAAAAATGATGGCGCGTGTTCAGCAGGATTTGAGGAAATTTTGATGCCGTTCTATCAAAGTATAGGCCAACATCAATATCTTTAATTCAAACTGTGTAGTTAATGGTGTCACAACAACTCAGCTATTTTGATATAATCATGATAAACTAATCTTTTAAGCCAGTGGAAGTTCGTCAACCAAGCTGACTCAACAAGATCTCATACTGGCTTTTTGTGTGCAATTTTCTCGGAAAATATAGTGTAAATTTCTTACACAAAGTGAGTCACCGAAAATTTTGTCCTCTCTTCTTCTTTTTTTCCCTGTCTCTTTTTTTTTTTCTCTGTAACTTGTCGCCATCACCCAGCCTACAGTCAATTTGTGCATCAATGCACATCGCCTGAGAATGAAAGCGCCTAAACATTTTATGTAGTCCATTGAATCTCGACCCACACATACCGTATTTAGAACAACAACATCAACAGGAGCATCACCACAAGGCTATACCTACATTTTAAGAAGGGCAACATCGGAACAAAATGGGGTTGGGGTGATTGTTATGCAACTTTTCTTTGCCTGTGATTTAAGCAGCTCACTGTCCTTGTTATTCAAATCAAGACCGTATATTCACAATGCGCGATGCTATGCGGGCTGTCTGTGCGGCATTTTGTGGACTGAAGCAGTGGAGGGTATAGGAGGCCTATAATGTAGGATGTGGAATTGCAAAGCTGGGAATTGTGCGTGTCGAACGAGAAGATACAAATGTGTACCATGCCTGAAGGATACTAAACAGTGTTAAAACGACGGGAGAGCAGAAAATCTTAAAAGCGGCGCCAGAACAGCCCGTAAAAAGAGCAACGTTTTGATTCCCTTTCCATCAAACTTTTGATGCTGAAGTCAGCACTGTGTGCCTTTGCCTGAGGAATTAAATCTCCCAGATAGGAAAGATCAGACCTTAATTGCTTCTCTGAAGAAGTTTGCCGAGCATTCTCAATAGAAAGCAAGACAGAAGTCCAAGGCTGGTGCACCAACTCTTGCTCTTTGAGGATTTTGTTTCACTGCCTGTACAGCATAGCACTTCAGCTTTGCACACCATTTTTTATGATAAAAGCAATCGCGTGGTCTCTCCATTCCTATACACACTAGTCAAGAAGGGTACTGACTTTTTTCTTTCTAGTATTTATGACCTGCATGCGTGAAATCATTACACGAGATGAAATTATAATCATGTGGCATATATTCTGGGTAAAACATACACACAAACGCACGCGCGCGCGCGCACACACACACACACACACACACATACACACACACACACGTAACATACATTCTCTACTGCCTAGAGGAAGTGCAACGGAAGATAGACAAACGGAAGCAATATCCGTTAACTATATGCAATAGGCTGTGTCTCTGCAATTGCATTAATGTAATTTAGTTTCATTTGCATTGATATCTCGCACGACACTTCCTTTTACCTTGCACTCAGAAGACGCAGATTATCATAATCAACATTCCCAGTATACTCCGCATGCATACATTCTTTGAATAATTTACGCAAAAATACAGCGCCTGTGCTTGTTTTTGTCGATTCGCTGCTTGTCACAAAGCCAGGAGTAGCAGCTACGCAAAATACCCTGATCATCTCTATGGCTTCAGGCTGCGCTGAAAAACAACCCAAACTTTTTAATCAAGAAAATTCTTGTGACATCCATCTTGTGTTTCGAGCCAGCTGTGTAAAATTATATACTATATACAAAATGAACACTCAAACAAGGACATTCTAATTCATGAAATGCTTTCGTCGAGTTGTCTTTATTGCAACTTATCAATTGACAAATTGCCCTACAGGGACGTAAATCGAGTATATACGTATATACGCCCATGATTTCTTTTGTCATGGCTACTTATACTGAAACACTGATCAATTCATTGCTTATGTTAATCGATGTATAGGGCAATTTGTCAATCAGTTGCAACAATGAACAGGTTCACTATGACACTGAGCACGTGATGTAATCTATAAATGTGTGTGTTTCTTATGTATGAAATGATACATATTGTATATATATATATATATATATATATATATATATATATATATATATATATATATATATATATATATATATATACATGTATACATATATATATTTATATTTATATATGAACCAAAAAAATATATGTATATATTCATATACTCTTCAGCTACAACAATACAATTCTTTAAAATAAGAAAAAGCATGCGAAGTCTTACAATCAACATACCGAAAGCAGCTTATTACACCGTATGATTTTTATTCTCAGTACGTTTGTGATCGATAATGGCAAGTTCGTTTGTTTGTCTTTTTATTAAACAAATTTAAAGCACTAACTGCAAGAAATCTAAAGTGTCACTCGTTTGTCCAAAAGTCTTCAGGAATCCGCCCCATGTTGTTGTGGGATTTTTTTTTTTTAAAGATATGCTTTTAAAGGAAACCAAGACCAAAATATAAATTTGGATTGAGTGAAAGCAGCAATATTCTGATATTAGTAGAACAAATCCGTGATATTACCCTGCTTAGAATATGTCAGTAACAAGTCAGTGTACTTTTCATGAAAAATGAAATTTTGTGAAATTTTCTTTACATTGCTGTCAATAATGACGTCATGAAATGTAGTTGTCTCTTTATGCAGCGATGACGACACCGAAACTTCAAAAATTCATAACTTTTGATTGTCCGATTTTCCTCAAAATTTCATTGATGCGTTCTACTAATACTGCTAATTTCACTCAATCTACATTTATATTTGAGCTTCACTTTCCTCTACAGAGATCAGAAATTAGGAAATTGTAATCGAAAAAAGGAAGTTTTCCTGGACTTTCTGCATAAACAAACGTCCTGAGAATTATATGCGTGGTCATTCTATACCTGTTATCTAGCTTGGTATACGTTCTGTATACTTTAAAAAGGGCGAACTCTCCATTGGCGTTGACAACAATGAAAGTATATAACAAAAGTGGGTATAATGTGGTGAGAGATATTTTAAAAGAATCTAGCCTCGTTTCAAACACTGACCGAAATTAAACGCGATGCATGATTGTAAAGAAAAAACAACAACATCAACCACAAAACAAAAAACAAACAAACAAACAAATCTTTAATCACACATAAAAAAATTAGCCATAACGGTGTAAGAAACTCAGAGCTAATGTAAAGGCGTCATTCGTTGTTGTTTTATCATGATTAGTATAAATCGTATTTATTACTATTATTATTATCTTCATTACCATCAGCATCATTATTATCATTAGTCATGTTAGTAGTAGTAGTAGTAGTATAGTAGTAGTAGTATCACTATATCATCATCATCATCACTATTATCATGACCATCAACAGCAGCATTATTATTTACTTCTTAACATATATTGCATTGGTTATGAGTATATTCAACAATGGTTCAATTCACCATGCATTTATCGCTTATTTGGAAACGGAGTACAGAAGAGCGTTTTAGGTATACGTTGTAATCATACTATCATGCATATTATATAGAATAGTAGTAGTAGTAGTAGTAGTAGTAGTAGTAGTAGTAGTAGTAGTAGTAGTAGTAGTAGTAGTAGCATGTAGTATGGAGTAGAAGTAGTAGTGGATAATGGTATGGTAGCAATGCTCAGTGGAGTAGTAGAAGAAGTAGGGATGCTGGACTCTGGTACTTACCAGTACTGATATTTAAGTATAGGCCTTATAAAAAATAAAGTAATAGCAGTACTTATTGTAGTAGTTATCAGCATGGCAGCATTTTTATTCTACTCTCTGACTATTGCATCATAATTCAGATATATATATATATATATATATATATATATATAATTGTATGTGTGTGTATATATATATATAAATAAATATATATATATATATATATATATATATATATATACATATATATATATATATATATATATGAAGAGCTTGCTTCCAAAAGCGCTAAATCCATCATTTTTCATTGGATTTGGCGCCTTTTGGTTGCAAGCTCATATTATATACATGTAATATACATATACATACATATATGCAGGGCAATATATATATATACATGTATATATATATATGTATATACATAATAATGTAGGGCACTATATATATATATATATATAAATATATACATATATATATATATATATATATATATATATATATACCAGCACGATTTAGACGGTGCCTTGGATATCGTGAGAGATATCAGTGATGTGTATTTTTAAATGTTATGGGTATAATCACCAGTCATGACAGTGAAGTCTCACACTTGGAGAGACAGATGTCCATTAACCTTAATGGCTTTAATAATGGGCAAAGTCGCATCTCTGGAGAGTAGATACTACACTAGGGAGAAATTACTTATTGTCTAGCATATATGTTCGTATTTTGGCCATTTTGTTGCAGTGATGCTAATTATCTCCAGTTTCATTACGGTATTACATGTAATAAGAGACACACTGCGTTTAGGCCCTATAGTGTTTCGTCGGATCTGAAGCATGTGGAGATGACGTGTTTTTGTTTGTTTGTTTTTTTAATCATTTATGGACTTGAGTTGGCAGAAGAACTATAAGGCCTAAACGCAGTGTGTCTCTTATTACATGTAATACCGTAAAGAAACTGGAGATAATTAGCATCACTGCAACAAAATGGCCAAAATACGAACATATATGCTAGACAATAGACATATATGCTAGACCCTGTTATAAAACAATTCTTCTGCCAACTCAAGTCCATAAATGGTAGTTAGTTGTTTTTTCGTATCTCTCCTAAAAGTCCCCCGTCTCTCTCGGAATTCATTTGCTAATCTTTTTTTTTTCTCACGATTTTGAACTTACTATGCCTCTTACAGAAAACGACCCCCCCCCCAAAAAAAAAAATAAATAAATAAATAAATAAATAATAATAAATAAAAGAAGAGAAATGAATAATGAATAAAGGTGCAGCTGGACATCTGCACACTACATTATTCTAAGCCCCCCCCCCCATATCCAAATAAGATTTGTTTTTAAATTTGCTTTTATTTTTGAATTAAAGTTATTTTTTTCATTTTTATCCCTCTTTCTTTATTCTTGCATTTTCATTCATCAATCCTTCTACATCTGTCAATCATTATTTTCTTTGTATTTTTCTTTCTCTCATTTCTCTCTCCCCTCTACTTCCGTTGTATATTCTTCTACTCTTCTTTCATCTTTCTCATGTTTTGGTGATATTTTTGGCTATTTTTTGTTAAACAACTAATGCAGAATGGGAAGGGTTAGGATGAAGTGAATGAGATTTTTTGTTTACATTTTGGTTGATATCACAATGAGAATGAGTATTTTTGCTGTTTTAAAACATTAAAGAGAGTCAGAAGCCAGATTTATGTTTCATTCTTCTGTGTATCTAATGTTTTCACATATTAATCAATTTTAGCTTGTATAAGGGTTAAGTCCATATGTTGTAAATTGTTTTATATTAAGTATACCTCAGAGTTTTCAGTATGTTAACCAGTGTAATTTTGAATAATTGCAAAGTATAAACAGAAATTCAGCCTGCTGACTGCTATGTTTTACCGTGTGTGTGTGTGGTGTTTGTTTTTTTTTAGTCAATAAACCACTTCAATTTCAAAAGAATGAATGAGAGTGATGTTAATGTAGAGCATATTTTGCTCGCCTTTATTGTGAATGTTATGATGTAAATTTGTGATTGTTCTGTTCCTTTTGATATGTTGATCAGTGATATAGATTTGCTTTGTACCCACTAAATAGAAGCATAACTCTCAACCACATTTATTTCCTATATGAAGTTCCAACATGCGACAACTTCAACGGTGGCTGCAGCGATACATGCACATCTCGTCCTGGACTTGCCGGGGTCACGTGTTCATGCCCATCAGCCAATCAGACGTTAGCAAACGACAACAGAGTTTGCGTCCGTGAGTACTCAAACGTTTTCATTGATATTTTACTCCGTGATGAGAATTCTGTTGTCAAAAGGGGTATTGGAACTTAAATTGGAACAGCATTAAATGCTTAACAATGTAGTGCCTACCTCATCATTTTATGTCACCATGAAAACCTCTGTCTTCTCCAAGGTCTAAGGACTATTTAATCGAGGAAGGATTCCACAGGGTAGAAAATATTCAATCAAAATAATAGGTCTATTGGCAGTCAATGATTTCCTGTTTACTGCAACCATGGCAGGCAGCTTTCTTTTCTTTTTTTTTTCCTTTTTTCAGAGGACCCAAAGATTATTTTCACTCCAGCGTTTTATCAAGTATCCATAGTTGATGTTTAGGCCTTCTGATCATGATGGGTGTGGGGAAATTTTACCGAAGATATAATTTGTCTAATGACATAAGCTGTACACACCAGCCGGGAAACAAACCCACGATGCCACGTTAGATTAACCGGAGTCTTGAATAGGAGAGGCTACCACTCAAGTGCTCACGAACCGGGCTAGATTTCCTCTGGGTATACTGGGCGTGGCGTGTGTTCTGAGCCTTCCTAAATTGTTGAATTCCCCAGTTGAACCCACACATGTATAAACGCCCACTAATGTAGAAATACATCAACCACAAATGAGGAAAATTGCTCGCAAATGTAGAACGTAGACAGCGCCCACAAAATGTATAAACGCCCACAAATGTAGAAATGATTCGCAAATTCGCTCACAGGTAATGGCGTAGGCCTACTTGTAAACAGTAAATTGGTCATTGGCTGTTGTTGATAGACATACTAGGGTAAAATATGCTAGGTACGAGTGCGTGCGGGTGTGCGTGTCTGTGTGAAATATGATGGTATTGTATGCAATTGGTGTAGATACTATACGTGGATAGTAGATCTATGCCTGATTACAAAAACATTTCTCTTTTTTTTCCCCGGTCCGCAAGCTTGTGTTTCTATTTCGGTTCTGTCGGTATACTCACAATTAACTGTACTCCACCAACGTTGTGGCTAATAGTACGGTCGTGTACAAATGCAGGCCGGGAGAGGTATTTCTATTGAAGACTAAGTACACTGGATGTAGAAACCTGACTGTTAACATTAAAGATATTAACTTCGTTACTACATCAAAGTGGGTCGCGATTTCGACATTATTTGGCGCTATGATAGCCTGTTCTTTTCTACGTTAGATTCATGGTTGACATTTTCTATTGACATTTTTTACAATATTGTGGGCGATGTTCTCTACATTTATGTCGTTGATGTATTTCTACAGTTAGTGGGGGTTTCTACAAATTTTGTGGGCGTTTTCGTTTTCTAGTCATCACAAAGTCTAGTGGCGCCCTGTTTGGTCCATGTGGAAAACGAGTACTTACTGTATTTAATTACTACTTTCCCGGCCAATTTCGCACTTTTGTCAGTCCATTTGATAAAACGTTCATTCAATTTAGCGAAAATCCTCGTCACTGCACATTCTGTCATTCAAAATTGCAACTTGTTCATTCAATTTAGCGTTTCGATCAATGGAATTCGCACATGTGTCTTTCGAATTCGTAAAACGGGCATTCAAATTGGCACATGCTCTTCAGTCATTCAAATTCGCCAGCACTGGCAGAAAATGGTATTTCAGTCATTCAATTTCGCGTATGGGCAGTCAAATTCCAAACATGTTCATTCAAATTGGCGTAATATTATTTGTACTTTGAAAAGGTGAGAACCATGATTTATTAACCGTGATTGAATTGAATTGAATTGAATTGAATTGAATTGATTTGATTTATACGTATTTAAATGTGAATTTTTGTTTCATCCACACACTGTTAAGAATATAGTAAAGGTATCTTTGACCATAAATAACTCAAGCTTGTTGTTCTGTAACGCCCCTCTTCTTTCATACATGTTATCAGAACTATACATGCACCAGTACCATAGATTCACTTCACTTTCTTATGTCCAGTCATGGCAGCACGAGCTACAGGCGTATCTCTCAAGAAGACATGGAAAGAATCATAGAAGCATTTGAGGGTATTAACCTTGACAAATTGATGGCTAGAGCTGATCCAAGAACTTTATTCGTAATGATGATTAACGCAATATAGCACCCATCAAATGAAAATAATGAAACCTGTAGATGAAAGAAATAATCGCGATGTAAATTGAAACCTCCTTCTCCCAATTAATGTCAAAACAAACTTAAGATTACTGTATCTGTGAATGAAATAATGCTATCGAACATTTTAGACACATACACATACATTGTATTTTGAAATTACTGTTGCAAAGATAATATCAGAATAAAGAATGAATACGAGAATATGAGATGTTATGTTTGCAAACAATACCTTTGATGAATGAAAATGAAAAAAAAAAAGAAGGAATGAAAGCATAAACGTGTCTGCTAAATTGACTGCAGTAAATGCGAAATTGGATGCCCAAGAATGAATTCGAATGAACGAGCGCAACGTATACGTGATCACGTGACTATATCATGCTAAATTGAATGAACGATTTTCGAAATGGTGCTTGTCTTACGAATTTGAACTGAAAAAGTGCTGATTCGAATGATGTTAAAGGTAATTTGAATGCTCCAAAATGAATTTGAATGAAAAGATTATACAATTGAAATAACGAACATGCCATCTAGGCTAAATTGTGCTAAATTGAATGCAGCAATTAGGAATTGGACTGAAAAAAGTGCGAAATTGGCCGGACTATATTTAAATTGTTATCGTACTCGTATACTCGATACATCGATCATATCGATTTCCTGGACAGTGATAAATCACTCTTCCACTGAGTCCTCGTTCCATGCAGAGTGTATCACTGTGTATGAGCTTGTATGTAAGGGTAGTCGTGTTTTGACTGTCTGAAAAGGTGATCCCAAGAACACGATCAAAACATTTACCAGTATAATGAATGCAACAACAAAAAACAACAACAACAAAACAAAAAACAAAAACAAATTAGATTTTGGTTCGATTATAAAGATGCGTTTCATCTCTTTTGGAGAACTATAAAACCAAGGGTATATAACTCAGAGTCATTGTTGCACGATTATAAACTAGCCAGAACATGATCTGTTTGTTTCTTTTCGCTCAACTCACTCCACCTTCTCCATCAACCCGGCTGCTGCGACACCATAAACAGCTGATCAGTCGTCATGTGACCCAACCACCGAATTCACGTGCGCGGACCTGGGAAACTGTATCCCGATATTCGCGGCCTGTGATGTGGTGAGAAACTGTATGGATGGCTCTGATGAGGCTGAAAACTATTGCTGTGAGTCTTTTCTCTCTTTTGTTGTTACTTGAGCGCCAGTTGGCAGAACTGAACTTTACATAAGTTGCCACAATTATTGCTATTTAATATTGTCTATCCCTTGCAATGGTTTTTGCCTGACAATTGTGACCGAATTCGATCTCTACATCTGACTATGTTGATATGCCATGCCCAGTGGCCATGGTATTTGCATTGCATTAGCGGCAATACTGTATTAAATTAGCATGATATAGAGCTAGACCTAGATCTAGACGACTAGAGACTCCTGTCCAAGTATTCTTGGGACTCGTCTTCTCTAAGGACCATTTTCCATGGTGATGTTGGCTGTGACATATCACTTTGGTACTCTGTCGACAGACTGTCGTGTCCCCATCATGGCCCCAGGGAATAATTTCAGTGGAAGAAATACTTGACTTCGGGGTCTTCGATGGGCAATTTTTAAATTTTATCCAACATCAGACTCAGAAAAAGATGAGATGGAACTGATAGCATTAAGTCTGCACAAAATCATGCATTTTTAAGAGAAACAGCAGAATTAACCTTTATTTCAATCTTCTGTACTTGTGTGTTGCCTGTTTATTAACAGAACTAGGTAAAATTTTGTAAATTCGGAAAAGAAATTGAGAAAAAGATGGTAGCTTTTCAGATAAGCCTTCTGAAAACCCTCATATCTACATCACTCGTGATATCATTGCTGTTATATTGTAAGCTCAAACAAAAGTCATAGACAGTTATGAGAAATTAATCAAAGGCACAATTTAACAATGTTTCATAAAAAAGACAAAATATAATGGAACTGTGCCCAGTCCAATATGCTAGGTACCACTATAAATACAATACCAACATATTCTCTGACATTTTGTAACTCTAGAGTCTATAATGCTATCTATGAAAGGCGTATCATGGTTGAGAACGAATATGAAGTGCTTCATAATGTGCACATCAATGAGTGACCAGATTTACCAGTTTTGACCAAATATTTGATCATATTGCAGACAATCACCAGTGTGCCAGCGATCAGTTTACATGTTCCAACGGGCGCTGTATCTACCAGCAGTTCCAGTGTGACTTCTTTGATGACTGTCTGGACAACAGTGATGAACAAAACTGTGGTACATCATCTTTTGCTTTGTCATTCGTGTGACAATCTTTATGAACTGTCAAGCAAAGAAATGTAACAAATTCTCTTTGCTATATTTAGCCTATACACACACAACACTGCTCTTATGTTCCATTGAATGTCTGTTAATGAAAAGAATGTTCATTGTGCAGTCACTTCTTTCAATTATCAAATGCCATGCATGACTACACATAATGAATTCATATTTTAGTGTCATTATTTTTCAGCCGTCTTTCCAAGGATATTCCCACAGTATGTGAACATTGAAACATGATTTATAGCCCTTTTACTAGGACTTTTCTGAAGGGTGTGCTGACTTAACAGCACCAAAATAATGTTATATGAATGGATCAAGATTTTGCATGGCGTCATGAAAAGGTACGTATGTATGGACCTGATGGCAGTAGCAATGTAATTTGAGTTTTGATACCCCAACAGGATAGCTTCTAATTTTAGATCATACCGTCATTCAGATGCCAACATGGGGCAGCTCAATTCGCTGTGATAATTCACTGTAGGTCTACCCAGTTTCTAAGATAAGAATTGCTGAAGCTCTTGGTAAAGAGATTGCATCAAAATATGTTGATTCAGTTAAAAGTATGCAGCTTCAACATGAGTTGATGCAGTACATGGTAAAAGTACCATTATCGCATTAACATCGAGTTGATGCAGTTCAGGCTCAATTATAACTAGCTTAGCATTGTCTTCACTAATTCTCAATCTGAAGCTTGAATTAAGAAGATCATTTTATTAATTAGTGCTACTTTCAATTTGTTATTCCATTGATTCCTTATGGGATCTTGCTGCAAAAATTACCATCTCACTACAATTTTGTACATCTCAATTTTTGCTGTGTACAATATTTTGGAAAAAGATTAACGTTCGATGGAGCTGAATAAACGCAGTAAATTGTGCTTAAAGATCAGAAAGAAATTTGGAAAACCTGGCAATATGGAACAGAAACATGAACTTAGTGTTCTGAATGTGTTGTCAATATAAGAAGTGGGTATAGATTTAGCAATGTAAAGACTCTCGAAAAAAAAAGTTCCCCCAAAGCAAACAGTACCATGAAAAACAAGAGGTTAAAAACATTTTTTTTTGGGGGGGGGGGGGGGGGAGGGGCCTTCATTTTAGTTTAAGTCTGAGTGATAGATCACTAAAAGCTCTAGATCAGAGTCTAGCTCCTAAATATGTTTGTATGATTTTAAGGAGTACCGCTGCTGATGGGTTTCAATCTGCCAGTCATGATATTATGTCATGCAAGCACTACCATATGCCATTATTTAAAGGGGCATAGTTCCGGTAGTGTAGATGGCGCTGTTGATGATACTGCCGATCACTGTTAGCATTGATACGAAGATTACCGAAGTTGAGCTGTCATCAAGAGTAAAGCGCGTAGGTGTTGCTAGGTAACATTGCCTTCGTTGTCTTCTCTGCACATCACGCAGTCTGTAGTGATGCCAGGAAGCGTGCTTATGTGCTTCTTAGTGTGACATCACAAAAGAAGTTTGCTAAAGCTGCCATCCCCCCAGCTGAATCATGAGCCGAACTGTGATCGGACCACTGACTACAGTGGATGGGACTTCTTTGGACTTGGGGAAATGGGCCACAGCGTAAGTGCTAAAGAGGAGTCGATAGCGAAGGTCTCTATGGGAAACTTGCGCCATGTGCCCGCGTACGCATTTGACTAAACCACCGGGACCATGTGCCTTTAACACACAGGATTATATTGAAACTGTGATTAACTTGTCATTTCCAAGAGCAGAGTTTACAGTAGCAACATATTAGGAAAAACCATGTTTTAAAAAAGCAATTATGAGATAATTTGAGACAATGTTGTATCTTAAGTATTCAAAAACAAGTGTTAAATGGCTGCTCTCATGCTGTTTGTGTAAATTCAGAGTATACATTTTTTTTTTTCTTGTCTTCCAAATCGAGCAGCAAGTGATGGTGGTATGCACTCAAGCAATTAAGCCCCCATCAAAGTGAACATTTGTCACTGGTATTTGCCAATTGCATGAAGCAGAATAATTGTTAATATCTTTGTTTTGTTTTCTTCATGTCACTGTGTAGAAAATCCCACATGCGACCCAGTAACCAGTTTCACGTGCGCCAACGGTATTTGCATATCGGCCGATGGCGTCTGCAATGGCTTTGCTGACTGCCCGGATGGCCAGGCGTCCGACGAGAAAGACTGCCGTGAGTACCCCATGATATATCGCCTGACAGCGTCGTGGACTTTGGCTGCAGATATTGCCATCTCGTTTTTAAATTTGCACCGCTGAATTTCACTTTTTAGCTTTGTATTGGAGAGAGATCAGATGAAACTGATTAGATTCATTAAATTTGTACAAAATCAAAAAACAAATTATAACACTTTGGCAATTAGATTTGTGACAAAATTTTGTTAGAACAGAGTTAAACTTCAGGTCCCCAAATTATCATCAGTAACATCTGTGGTGCAACGTACATTCCCTTCAGTATAACGAAATTGTGATGTTAGTAAAGACAACTGCTGGCCTTGAAGACAATGTTATTTACATGAGTCGCCTGTACATCCATCAAAGGGTCAAGACATGAAATATTCTAAATTGATGGCAGGTTGCTTTTAGAACCACCAAAGACAAATAAGGAGATCTCCGGATAAAGATCAGTACAGAAATAAAATGCAATGACCTTAACCTGTTGAGGACGGACTGATTTTGCTATAACATGCATTTTTCATAGACACCTGCCCAAGTATTCTCCAGACTCGTCCTCAACTGGTTAACAGCCATATGAACATTTCCGTAAGACAACACAACATCTTTGATGTTAATACATCTCACACGTTTTAATGCCTACAGTGATATTTTTTTTTCAGTTCTTTTCAAACTTTCACTGATCTGTTTTTGGACGTCTCCTCTCGTCCCAATATGATCTTCGGACCTTTGACCTTTCTTTCCCCTGCAGCGCCAAGAGAATGTCCAGAAAACTACATTCCTTGCCCGGGCAACAACATCTGTGTGTTCTCTCAGTGGCTGTGTGATGGAAGCAACGACTGTGGGGACAATTCCGACGAGGAGCCACTGTTCTGCGGTGAGTGCCAAAATAGCTTGCAAAGTAATCATTATCTCCACAATAGAGGTTGTGTGTGTTTTTACTGATGTTTGTGTGTTTGTTCATCTGCTTGCAATATTACTGGGTACGTCCTGATGTTGAATGAATACAGACAATTTGATGAATTCTCAAGATAGGTCTGTTGTGGTGAAATGACCAGGTGATTAGGTTTTGGTGGTGGTTCAGGTTGTTATTGACGTACAGGATTTTTTAAAAAAGAACCATTGCACAGTTCTGTTGTGGCATCAGTGACCGTAAGGCTTTCAATGGGGGGGGGGGGGGGTGCTCTGGGATTGTTTCAAGTTTTGTGCTATCACAGCTTGATTGTGCAGTGCCCTTGTTCAAACAATTATATGCAGTTACTATGTATTAAATTGTCAACAAATGTGCATGCCCCATGACCAACATGTGTGCACTCATTTACCAAATGCCTTCATGTCAGAAGACAGGTGTTGTCAGAGGTCTATTAAACATTTCTTTAAATGAATGCTATGAAAAATGACATCAAAATGCTTTGTGCCAGGATCATCAATCAAATTTTCACACCATAATCTTTGCTGTGTAATATTGATCCTTTATGAGGGATGTTTTAGTGACATCATATTACAAGTTAAGGGCAGTGAATTAGCTCAATCGGGAACACGTCCACCTCACGATCCAAATTACCCCAGTTCGATTCTCTGGTCCCACTGAGCAGTGTTGGGTGTAATCATACCGTCTCCTCTAGTAAGAGGCAAAAACACTCTGTCCCTTGGAATCCCCAGGACATAAAATGGAGGTCCCGTGTGTGAGAAAGTCACAACTTCATTTATTCATCGCAAAGAGCAGGGTGTTTAAGGCAGTGAAGTGGAGCCACCGTACATCCAGCTAGACCCCATGGAAGGCCAGCTGTTGCAACTGAATATGGGGGATCCAGCCATCTTCTCAGATGGAAATGAAACAAACAAACAAGTAACTGCAACAGATCGTATCTTTGCTCAAGAACTTCTTACAGAATCGTCAGAATGCTTTCACTCGCGAACTGCAACCCTTTTAACTCTACTGCATTAATTTACCACGCTCTGCCCCTGCAGGTTCCAGGACTTGTGCACCGGAGGACTTTCTGTGCGACAGCGGGAGATGTATACCTGGTTCCTGGCGCTGCGACGGAGAGAGGGACTGTATGGGCGGTGAAGATGAAGATGAATACTGCTGTAAGACATATTGTGCAACTCAAGACGCTCTTGTCAGCTTCAACAGAAGCATGTTGATAGATAACAGTGGTGGATCCGGGGGGGGGGGGGGGGGGGGGTGTCACCAGGCACGCACCCCCTCTTTATTTTTTGGTAAAATAAAATGAATGGGAAGAAATATGTGGGGGGTGCATGCGCCCCTTTAATTTTGTAAAGCCCCCCCCCCCCCCCCCCACCCCCCGGGAATTCCTGGATCCGCCCCTGTATGATATGCTATTAAGACACTGCACTTTTATCTCTCAGGGTAGAAGCAGTGATGGAATATATCTACTCCTGTTACTTTTTTCAAGCCACTATCAATCTTTTGTTTTTTCCCTTGTCTGGTTGAATGTGTGCATCTGTCCAAGTTGTTCCTGTTGTTTCAGTCATGCGTATGACAAGCCATTTGTTCCATAGCCAGCAGTAGAAATTGATGAAACAAGGAATTTAGTGATTTTACAACTGAAGTTTAATAACTGTCATATCTCCTTTCAGGACGGAAATGAAGTAATGACAGTATTTGTTATAGTATCATGACCTTTTCATTGTTAGATGTACTGTGTGCCAAAGGGGGCATTTAAGGAGAACTTTGTGCGATTTGACATGCATATGTTTAGCTTAGCTATATGAGTGGATTGCAAGATGTACCCATATATTATACTTTACTTTTAGTTATTATACTGTGCTTTAATCCAAGACATTGATGAATGCTGTAATGTACTGGATGAAACAAAATAAGTCTAAGTGATTGAAAATAACTCTTAACCATTTGTGATTCGACCTTTGACCCTAGCCTCACCTGAATTCACGTGCCATGCGGGTCTCTTCACGTGTGATGATGGGACGTGTATCACAGATGAGTGGGAGTGCGACGGAATACCGGAATGTCCAGATGGCTCAGACGAACATGACCAGTGCGGTGAGTGCCTAGGCTCGTTCATCTTCCTTGACCAATAGCCGTTGTCTCAGTGTAGTTTTAGTACAATGCATTCCCATAAAAACTTTTCAGAAGGTAAAGATGTATTTAATCTTAATGATAGATGGTGCAATATCTCTGTGTAGTAAGCAATTTGGCAAAACTGCCATACAAGTATAAGAAAAAAAAAAAAAAATTGCAAGGATTCTTGGAAGATTGACTCCAAAAGACACTAAAATGACTGGGTTGTGGCACTAAATGGTTCATAAGGAGGAAAAAAAAAATTAATATTCTATGTTGCTTTCAATTGGGAAAATTACATGGTGCTAGTATTTACCATCCAAACATTTGCGTAATTTGAAAAAATTCTAAAGAAGAGCATATTAATGATTGTAAGATCTCTCATTTAAAATTTTAGAGATTTCTAAATTTGATCGCTTTATACAAAAGATCATAATTTCAGTCACTTTTTTTCTTTTTTTTTAGATAAAATGGCTACTTGTTCCAGAAAAAAAAGGATTAGTGTAGATTAACATGTCCCACACACACACACACACACACACATTCTCATGCAGTGTTTTTGATTAAATTTTAGTTGTTTTAGTCACTAATTGATTTTGTTTTCTACCACTTGCCCATTAGGAGAGTACGTCTGCCCAGAAAATTTCTACAGATGTGAGCAAAAGAAGCATCGACAGAACCGCTGCATCCCAACAACGCTTGTGTGCAACGGAGTTACCGACTGCGAGAAGGGTGACGACGAACTAGCAAACTGCAGTGAGTACTCACCTCTGTCGCTTTTCATCTTCATATATGTGTAATCATGGAGACCTGTTTAGGTATAGCAGGTGCATGCATCTATGCAAAGTTTGCCCAAGCAACTACCAAAGAGAGAGACTTGAAAAAAGGTTTGATAAGATGCAATTGTTGCAACTGATTGACAAATTGCCCTACATCGACGTAAATAAGCACTGAATTTATCAGTGTTTTAGTAGTAGCCATGATAAAAATCATTTCTATCATGGCTACTACTGATCAATTCAGTGCTTATTTATGTCAATGTAGGGCAATTTGTCAATCAGTTGCAACAAAAACATCTCGACGGAAGAATTTCATGAATTTGAATAATTACGCAGTACCCTTATAATATCCTTATAGTATACTATAAGGATTAGAACCAACACTTGCTGTCGGGCGAAAGCTCGGTGGTCTAGTGGAGATGACGCCTGTCCGGTGATCAGGAGGTCGTAGCTTCGAATCCTGCTCGAGTATGTACGCCCATGATTTTTATCATGGCTACTACTAAAACCCTGATCAATTCAGTGCTTATTTACGTCGATGTAGGGCAATTTGTCAATCAGTTGCAATGAAAACATCTCGACGGAAGAATTTCATGAAGTTGAATAAGGTGCAATTGCTTCACCCTTCAAACTCAAGAAACTAGGCAGCACACAGAATATTGAGATCCTTCTTGGTCAAATTCATGACTTTCCCATCATGCACATACAGGCAGCCTTGCTTAAGTTGAATCTAAAGGGACCAGGGCCCTGTTTTATGAAGAGTTAAAATTGATTATATAGTTGATTTCAACTGTAAGTCTATGGCAGCCTGTGTGGTAAGGAAACTTAAAGGACAAGTTCACCTTCATAAACATAAGGATTGAGAGAATGCAACAATATTAGTAGAACACATCAGTGAAAGTTTGAAGAAAATTGGACAATCGATTCAAAAGTTATGAATTTTTAAAATTTTTGTGTTGGAACCGCTGGATGAGGAGACTACTACAGCTTGTGAGTCATATGCGTACAACAGTATAAAGAAAATGTAAAGAAAATTCAACATATTTTCACTTTTTGCGCATAATAAAAGAGCACTTGACTTGCCTCTTTCTAAAGGCAGGGGGAATAATATTACCCATAACATTTGTCGGTAACGAGTCGGGGGAATGTGTACTTTTTTCAAAAGATGAAATTTTGTGAAATTCTCTTTATATTTTCCTTATATTGTTGTACGCATGTGACATCTAAGTTATTCACACACTGCAGTAGTCTTCTCATCCAGCGGTTACTGCACAAAAACTTCAATAATTCATAACTTTTGAACGGATTGTCCGATTTTCCTCAAACTTTCAATGATGTGTTCTACTAATATTGCTACATTCTCTCAATCCTTATGTTTATGAAGGTGAACTTGTCCTTTAAGATCAATTTTATCTCTTGATAAAACGGGGCCCAGAGATAGCAGTTGAACTTTACATTGATTTTAATTTGAACTTACACAATGGAATTCACACATTCTTTAATGTCTGTTTTGGATGGAATTTTTCTTCAACTTAGCCAATTTTTCGTCTTGTGCGAAGTTGACGTAGACAAGGTTAACTGTGTATCAATTCAAGTGAAATCTTTGACGCCTTTTCCGGCCTGTACTTCTGTTTCAGAAGAACTAATTGCAAAGGTCATTAAAAGTATGTGTCCACAAATGTCATGATTAATTCATGCAGTAGCCGCTTTCAAAGTCATTCTGATGTGTAGATTGTATACACTTAAAATAAATCAAACTGAAAGAAACTGTTCACACATCATGGATGCACATTGAGTGCTGTGTGAAAGATGATGCTGTATCAAACAGAATTCTAACATTGGGGGAAATTGCGAAGATCAATCTTTTATGCATCTGGAACCAGAGCATCCAAAATGCAACTGACTTATCATGCACTATCATTACCTGTGGTAATGACCGAGTTAAACAAACATGCATCCAAATATAGAATGCCACTCTACCACACAGAGTGCTTTGGTGTAGCATGGTACTTCTTGAAACAAAATCAAGTCATCCTCACAACACCTGCAATGAAATTTTGAAGAGGCCTTGCATCAAATTCTCCCCCCCCCCCCCTTTTGCTTGTGTACAGCCTTGCGCACCTGCAATACTGGAGAATTTGCCTGCAGCAATGGACTCTGCATTCCACAGCTCTTCCAGTGTGACCACAACAACGACTGTGGAGATCAGTCAGACGAAGGATCAAATTGCGGTGAGTCTATGTCCACTTTGACCGGCATTTGCAGATGTTGTGCATATGAGTTCCATCAACTTTTGTATGTGTTGTGAAAATCTATGATGGGTAGAAATGGACTTTATTAAATTTTCTGTTTGATGAGTTGATAGATTAGATGTTTAATACATCTTACATGACCTTTTCAGGCATCATACAATGCTTGTGGACCCAGTATTACCATAGTAATGTGAAGTCAAATGAATGTTTCATAATATGTTGTTGTTTTAACTCAGTTCTTCAATCCAACATTTAAAAACTCACAATATCTGTAGTCATCATTTGCTGGTGATGTATTTTGAAGTGACACTCACACACACACACACAAAAGAAAAATGGTGGAAGGTGCCATAACATTATGCAGGTGGTGGTGTCCAAAATATTGTGCCCATTTCATTATGAATCAAGAGAAATTGATTATCACCATGCTCCATGGATTGCCCAAATTATCTTGATATGGATCTGGAGATATGTGATTAAATCTTTCTGTGCTAGAGGGTCAAATGTACACAAATTTTACACATATACCTATGGACAAGAAATTTATATGGCAAGCAAAGGGTTAAGTGCTGATTTGTGTCAAAATAAATGCTGAGGAGCAATCTTTGTCACTCCTTTTTAGCTCGGTTATCTTTTCCGGAAATAAGTGTAACCTGCTACAACAAAAGGAGCCAAAAGTTTGGGGAGCTAGGACAATTTTCTGAAAATGACATGACATTATTCCCTTACTCTTCCACTTTTATTTGATATATAACGCAACTCATAAAAGTACTTGGTTTGGAGGTATCAATGATTTTATTAGAGCATGTCGAGTGAGCATATCGAGAAAACCGCCTTCAAAGTTTTCCTTCCGATGCTATCATGATCAAGGGGAGGCAAAGACAGTTTTCACTGCTTGACAGTACAAGGTATGCTCCTAGCAACCTCCACAAAGTTCATCAAGCTTAGCCCCAGCGGTCTACGCACGACCAATCAGTAACCTGGATGCCATGCACTGACCAATAAGATCACTCCCTCGTTGCTGGGGGCGGAGTCTAGCTGCGGCGCTAAATCCAAATCTTCGGACGTGTTTCTGTTCCATTGAAAGTCAGAAAATCATGGCTCAGAAAATGCTATTTTCTTGCCTTTTCTTTGATCATTTAGCTTTGAAACTTTGACGGATGATAGACGATACATTAGACTGCAAAAGTATGCCAAAAACAGAAATCCGATCGTTTTGACCAATTTTGGTGATCTGACTTCAAACTCTGTTTTCTTGGCTCAGCCTTCAGCGACTTTAGGATTCTTTTGTTGTAGTAGGTCACAAATGATTTCATCTGTAAATGCATGATATTGATCATTGTGCGACTTCCTCGTGCGTCTTTTTATTTTTCAAGTTTGCTTGAAACGGCAGAATTGGAAGGGTTATATGGTGTTTTTTTTCTTTTCATACAGTTTATGCGACATGCAGCCCCGAGACGGAGTTCACATGTAACAATGGCCGCTGCGTCCTCATGAGTTGGACGTGTGACGGACGTGATGATTGTCGAGACAATTCCGATGAGAGTGGATGTGGTATGCACAGCCTTGCCTCCTAATTTCTTGATGGCTTTGTCTCTTGATCTCAGGATGCCAAGAAGAAGTGTTGTGCAGATATTATTTTGTTTCTCTCCTTTTAGATTATTGAAATAAATTCAAACAATATAGAGAAACTGCCCTTTGGAATAAACTCAACCTCTTCATATTCAGAATGCCTCATCTATTAAATCATTTCAAACTCCTCTCAGAACTCATCTTTTTAATCATTTGTATTTGTTGATGTTCTTTGATAACTTTTATTTCAAAAATAATGAAATTGATTCACATCCCTCTTTTCATCCCTTTACAAGAAAACTTGTAAAAATGGATGAAAATTGAATGAGATGGTTTTATATATATATATATATATATATCCTCTTTTTATACCTCTCAATAGATTCTGAAGGACCAGTGTGCAGTGCTGGGGAGTACATGTGCAGTGACCGAACCTGCATAAAACAGGAATTGATCTGTAACGATGATGTGGACTGCAATGATGGGCTGGATGAATATCGATGTGGTGAGCACGGTCATGTGGTGTATTGTGGTTTTTACACTGTGTAGGCTTACCGTGCACTGTGTAAAAGGTGTAGTCTTGAGATAGGCATTGTACAACTGTACGTCTCCTGGTGTATTGTGTAAGTGACATAGGCTCACAGCTGCGCTGTGCTAAGGTGAGCACAAATTGTGTGGTGTCTTGCCTCAGTTATCACTACGTGGGCTTCCTGTTCACCATTTGATAAGTAAAGTGCAAAGTTTTGACATGAACATAGGATATACACTGTATCACCAGGTGTATAAAGTAAACTTCATGTAGTTTGACATCAAGTTCTGTAAACTCTGTAAAGTGCGATATCAAGTTTTAAGTCAGCAAGGTAAAACCACTTGTGTATTGTATCATGACAGTGTAGACCTGCAGTGCTCATTTGCAAAGGGAATCAAAGTGTCCAAGTTTTGAAAAAAG
This sequence comes from Diadema setosum, assembly GCF_964275005.1. Classification (NCBI taxonomy): domain Eukaryota; kingdom Metazoa; phylum Echinodermata; class Echinoidea; order Diadematoida; family Diadematidae; genus Diadema; species Diadema setosum. The sequence goes on from NC_092706.1 coordinate 12,718,573, forward strand.
CATAAAGTGGTGTTTTATTTTCATGTTTATCCGTTGAGGATGGACTGATTTTGCTACAACACACATTTCCCATAGACACCTGCCCGAGTATACTCGGGACTTTTCCTCAACGGGTTAATATGTGGGTTCGTGGTGTTGGCACTGCTGTATAAAGTTAATTGTTCAGCTATGAGATGAGCATTTATCATGGGGTGTAGGAAAGTGAAAATACATGGGAGACGGATAGATGTTTTTTTGTTTGAAGTTTTTATGAACAAAAATAAATGAAGGGTGAATATTTTCAGTAGGATGACTGTGTTTCGGTGACATATTATAAAACACTTAAGAGTTCTAAGTCATAGCTTGTAGATGAAAAGTATGTCTGACAAAGGAGGAGGTGTGTTTACATCTGAAGTTTCATAAAATCTCATGTGATGACTTCTTTGCTCCCTTCAGGTGTGAATGAATGCGATAATGAGCAAACCGGATGCCAGCACACGTGTGTGAACACAGCCAACAGTTATTATTGCACGTGTGATGATGGGTTCAGGCTGAATTCAGACGGAAAAACGTGTGCAGGTAAGTGCGTCTACACTGGTATTTGTGAATATGATGTCCCCCATGATGTGAAGCTAAAGTTTCTGCCTGGGTGTCGACACCTCTGACTTGAGTACTTGTTGTGTTTCTCTCTCAAGTGTGTATACCGCATATTATCGTTTATTCAAATGATATCGACCTAGCTTTTATTAGCTGTACTCAGAAACTTCCAGTGGTAAGACCATGAAATGTTTTCCATGCATTATGCTTATAATGTGCATATAACTCAAATCAGCAAAATAACTTAGTCTTGCTCATTATGTTTTTTACAGGCAATATATTGTTATATGGCCTGTGCAAGGCCAATAAAAAACCAAAACACAAAAACAAAGTATGATTGTGGTAAGCCACAAATTTCCTCTTGTATCTCGTGCATTTATTATTTACTTGCACCATGCCTGATTCCCAGAAATTGATGAATGTGAGGAGATGCCAGATCTGTGTACTCAGCTGTGCGAAAACACAAGGGGCAGCTACATCTGCAAATGCGCGACGGGATACGTCCTGGAGGCCAACGGCCGCTCCTGCAAACACGCATCAGGTTTGTGTCCCGTTTTCTTGTTTTCGTGCTCGTAACTTTGCCGTGGCCTTTGACACCATCCCATACGGGGACGATTGTGTCACAAGAGTGGCAAAATATCTACTGGTTTTTTTTTTTAAGTACATAAGTGTACTCGATATGATTTTGCATAATATGTTTTTCAGTGATCTAAGCCTTCCAAATACGCTCAATTAGGTATTCATCATTTTACAATATTTTTGCCAATTCTTTTTACTTTTAGTCATTTCATTCACATCACCATTGTGGTTGCAAGACATGACTAGATAGGTAGTTAAAAAAAAAGTTATATGTGCAGTAGGTTGTATAATTTTATAGTAATAGTATTGATAGTGGTAGTGATTACTGCTGATTGCCGATTTCGAATGGCTCACAGTTAGTGAATGTGTCAAAGAAATCTAGACCTGCTTTTTTGCAAAGTATTAGACGCCTATTTTATATACATAGAAACGATCCCGATCCGTTGCTCTCCGATTTTTGTCTTACGGACCATCTGTTTTGGCACCAACAGGTATAGACCCGCTCATTATATTCAGCAACCTGTACTACGTGCGGTCGCTCTCGACCGACGGTCGGGAGTACACCCTGATCGCCGAGGGCTTCTCCGGCGCTGTGGCGCTGGACTTCGACTACAGCGAGGAGAAACTGTACCTCCTTGACGTCAACGAGAGACACATCCTGAGAATGGGACTGGACGGCATGGATCAGGAAGTCGTCGTCGACGAGTTCGTAGATGGCGGCGAGGGGCTCTCTGTGGACTGGGTTGGCAGGTGAGGAAAAAGTGTTTCTCTCGTTATTATTACCTCTGCCAAGGAAGTTACGTTTTTGTCGGGGTTTGTTGGTTTCTTTGCAGAATAACTCAAAAAGTTGTACCGGATTTGGATGAAACTTACAGGAAAAGTTGATAATGACAACTTTGCAATGACGACACACTGCGTGGAATGTCAGGGGGGGGGGGGGCTCAAAGGTTCCCTCCCAGGCCTAGTTAGGGTTAAAAAAGAGATATATTTCTGTCATGACCAATCACTGAACAGCAATCTTTTGCCTGACATTAAAGGTATGCATATGCATACTGGGGGGGGGGGGGTGTGTTCTACCAGTAGATGTATGTTCAGCACCATTGTCATTCCTGCTGAAGATAACTGACCTATTCATTTTCTTTATTCATATTGATACTTGAATCATACATAATAAGTTTCAAAGCTGTCAAATTCAGGTTGGAAAACCAAATTTTGTCATTATTTGTTGCCTTTTGATTAACTATTGTTTTTTTTACGAACTGTTCTGTAAGAAATTTAAGGAAAACATCCAATGGAAGTTTTGTTTGTTTTCCTGTGATAGTGTGATTTGCTTGGCAGTTTGATTGTTCCTTTTTTCAATTCGTAAAAATATCTTTTGTTAGTTTAGCTACAGTACTTATTGTATCTCAAAAGCATAGGAAACGTCTCTTAGAAAATCACTCCAAAACTGTACAACAGCATCATAGACAGATATGTTGCCACAGGGAGATTTTTTATTCTGTAAAACTTTGTTAAGCAGTATGCTTAGTGTGTGTGTGTGTGGGGGGGGGGGGTATTTGGTTTTTCCTATCTTTTCAAATACAACATGAGGCAGTGAACTTCATGTGGTAGATGCATTTATTTGTTGACAGGAAGTTGTATTGGGTGGACAGCGTCAACGACGTGATGGAGGTGGCCGAGCTGGACGGAAGTCTGCGGAAGACCCTGGTCTACTCTGGCATGGACCAGCCCAGAGCCGTGGTGGTCAACCCAAAATATGGGTAAGCTGCACCGTATGGATTTGAAGGCGTTATCCTATTCAGTCTTTTGATGAGTATGTAGGCATCATACATGCATAATGCATTCACACTTTCCTGTGATAACTGCGTCCCATCCCACATCCAATTAGTACGCCATTTCTTCGAACATCAAGGAGCAATGCAGTCTGTTGATATGATAGGATTGGCATTTTTTTTTCCCCCACACACTTTCAAGTTGTTATTCAAAGGAGCATTAATAAAGGCCATCGTAGAAGGCTGTGGCTATTAAAAACAATTATATTTTGATGATTAGGACAATGGGATTTTTCGTACCCATTGTACCATTATTTCTTTTGACAGTTTTCATGACAATACATTCATTCATAGATCGATGATTACATTGTATGTATAGAGATAAATGAATGTACCTGTGTGTATGATTTTAGTTACATATCTGCACCAGTTTTTGTTTGAAGAATGTTTCATCAATATTAAGGTTTTGTATTAAGATTTCTTTCCAGTGATGTTACAGGCTATGCCATGACGAGGAGTAGTTTGAGTAGTTGTTAGTGCTTTAAAGATGCTGATGCTTCAGTTTTCAATTTCTAAGACCATTATTCATGCTCTTTTCTCCACAAAAAAAAAGGTATGTGTACTGGACTGACTGGGGCTTGAGTGCCTACATTGGACGTGTAGGAATGGATGGTAGTGACCGGTCCAGCTTCCACAATGACCGCATGGTGTGGCCAAACGGTCTCACCATCGACTACGCTGCAGAGCGCCTGTACTGGTGCGACGCCCACATCGACTACATCGCGTAAGTCTTCATACAGCACATGGTCAGCAAATTTCACATTGCCCTTTACTCTGTGTAATGTATTCATGTAAGAATGGAAACCTGCTATACAAGGATTCATGTTGTCTGTTTTCAGAACTGGTGAACAGTATTTGCTGTGGGGTTTTTTTTTTTTTGTTTTTTTCTTGCAGATTGGTCCTTTATATGATATTACTTCATGTATTGTAACTACATTTTCTTTTAAAAGTCTTTTCTTTATGCATTACCCTTAATAGTATCACATATATTGTGCTAAATGTTAGTGGTTGGGTTTAGATTATAGATTAGCAAGAAGCAAATGTCCAATCTGGGTGAGAAATGTAGCATATTATAGTAATATTCATATGTGCAGTTTTGTATTATTTGAGCTACCAGTAAGTGGACTTGCATTGATACAACATTATACTTGCTTTCAGAACTGCTCCAAGTCTCTGACAAAGGGGACCCATACATTTACTTCCAACTAGAAGATCCCTCAGTGACTGCTTCCTTCCTTTTCTTTCTTTCCTCTCTGTGATTGAGCTGTCCTTTAATTCCTATCCAATCACAAATCTTGTTTGATTTGCTTGTATCCATCACGCTCTTTGCTCATCACCATCCTTCCACAGATTCTCCGATCTGGACGGCAATGGGATCACCATCCTCCCGCATCCGGAGGAAGAGATGTTCTCCCACCCGTTTGCCATCTCCATCTTCGAGGACTACGTGTACTGGACGGACTGGACCAGCATGAGGGTGAAGCGGGCCGACAAGCTGACCAGCGCGGGCCTCTCCCGCTACGTCCAGAACATCCAGCTGCCGATGGACGTCCAGATCTACCATCCGCTGCGCCAGGACCAGAGTGAGTGACCGTCCGCCCATCTGTCCTGCTCCAGATCTTGAAGCAATTCCACAACCTTATTTGAGCTAGCCTTAATAGATGCAGAGTATAAAGTGTAAAATCAGACATACAGTACCAGTTCTTTCACTGCTTACTACAGTTACATTACTCCAACATTTAGCATCAGGAGCCCATCATTAGGAAAGCCATTAATAAAACAAAAACTCACAACATTTTCTTAAATTATTTGATAAGGAGAGCAAAAAGGAAATCTGTAGGAGGCTAACTATGTGAGAAAGATGTCATATAGATAAAGGTTTAAGGCATATTGGTGACAAGATGAACAGATTCTTTTCAGGATGTGAAATGTATGTAAAATAAACAATAAAATAGGAAAGTGTGTTGTAAAATTGTGTGAAGAATATTGCTGAAAGATCAGTGTACTTCATTTTTATTTTGTTGGATGTTTGTTTTTCCACCCGAAAGCGCTTACAAATCCATGCGGTGCCCACAATGGGGGCTGTTCACACCTGTGCCTCATCGCCCCCGGCGGGGAATCCTCCACCTGCGCTTGCCCGGACAGCTTCCAGCTGGACGAAGACAACCTCACCTGCCTACCGGCATGCACTGCCAACCAGTTCAGATGCGAGGACAACCAGAGGTGCATCCCGTTGTCATGGCGGTGTGATGTGGAGGAGGACTGCGCGGACGGATCGGACGAGCCAGATGATTGCCGTAAGTGTGGCTAAAAGTGATATACTGTAATCCTCTCAAAGTACTTTGATAGCAGTGGAATTGGCAAACAAATTTACTCCAGAGTTAATGTAATTAAACTGTTCTCACATCTCATGTAGTAAGTCTCATCTTGATTTCTATCTAAAAAACATCTCATCTATTAACAATTTTCTTTACTCAATATGCGTAGCCCATCTTGTTGCAGTAGATTGGCTACTCTTTTATATCTTACACTTTTTCAAATACTTAACAGTAGTTAAAGTATTTGATTCATGCTCCAAGTCTGTTTTGTGTTTTGTTCTCTGGAGAAGACACTTAATGTTAAACCATCATTGTCTTCTTTACCCTTTCTCGCCTCCATGCAGCTATTCGCTACTGCCAGGCTGGAATCTTCCAGTGTGCCAACAACAACTGCGTGCCCCCGACCCAGCTGTGTGATGGTGTGGACGACTGTCAGGACGGAAGCGACGAAGCTCACTGCAGTAAGTCATTGTCAACTGTAGCAGGACAACGACAATTTACCGGCTAATGATGATGATGTTGATGATGACGATGATGACGATGATGACGATGATGACGATAATGATGACAGTGATGATGACAATGACAATGATGATTTTAATGGTGATATTGATGATAGAAGATGATTTTATAAACTGTAGTTATCATTGTCATTTCTCTTTGCTGCTATTGCTTTTATGGTGGCATTGTGGCTCTCTTCGTATTCTGTTTAAACAGAAGCCTAATGAAAATTTTATTCATCCAATAAAAGATTTACCTAGACATAATCCACAAGAAAAATTGTGAGACTGGTGCTCCCTTATTTCCTCTTCTGTGCAGATGACACGATGTGTCAGCCATGGGAGTTCCGATGTGCCACGGGGTCGTGCATCAGTCAAACTCTCGCCTGCAATGGCAACGAGGACTGTCTGGATGGCTCAGATGAGGATCAGGGCGACTGTGGTACGTGGAACCATCATCTCCAATCCTCATTCCAAGAGTTTGAAGTCGGTGCAAGTGTTCTAACTCAGAATAATGCCAGTTTACTTTGAATGTTACATTAGAAATTCTTGTGTCTCTGTGATGATATAATCGGGTTAAAATAGCAAGTTGTTCTATCCAGCTGTTCTTGTGAAATACTCTTCAAAAACTGCATTAAATGTTGCTCTGTCAGACAACTCGGGCAAGCTTTCTGGTTGTCGGGAGCAATCTTTTTTCTCAAAAGGGGAATTTGAATATCTGAATTGGTTTATTGGATAATAGGACACATTGTGGAAGTGTTTATGAGAAAAGTCAACCTCTCTTCCTGGAAGAAAGCCTTAAAATCTTATTGATCTGTACAATATTATACTGTACCTTTTGGCGTTTCATTTCGGACAAATCAGGCGTGATTTTTTTTTTTGCCAAGCAGGTTTTGTCATTCATTAGTGCAATTTTACTTGAGGTTCAGTACAATCTGAGTTTTGCATAATCATGCCCCACCTTCATCCCCCTTCCCCTCCGTCCTCCCCTCCCCTCCCCCTCCCCCTACTTCTCTTCCCCTCCAATCTGGATCTGCCTCACTCTGATCTCTCACTCCACCATTAGCCGCCTCCGAGTGTGCCGAAGGCTTCTTCAAGTGTGGGACGGGTTACTGCATCCCACAGTCCTGGGTGTGCGATCTGGATGACGACTGCGGCGATGCCAGCGATGAACCTCTGCGAGAGTGTCGTAAGTATACTTGTAGTTCTTGGCTGTAGAGTTGCTTTTTAATGAATCAAATTTCTTTCTTTTCATCATGAGAGGTGATCTTTTGACTGATGTTTTCTTTTTGTATTTTTTTTTTTTTGGGGGGGGGGGGTAATTCTCTTCATCTTTTCTTTTCCCCAGCTACGGTGTTCTATTCTTAGTATCTTCAAAGTTGGTAACTTCCACTTTTGCATCGTTGAACTGGCCTAATTATTAAAGGGACTGTACAGTACTGGTTGAGGTGGGGATTCATGTTTTGAACATTCCCAAGTGAGATAATGGGAAACCTCTGATGAAATATGAAAGGCCGTGTAATTTTAAGAAAGATTCAATGTTTATTTGATGAAAATTGGTTTTCAAATGGCTGAGATATCCAAAAAAGTGAAAATAATAAAAGGCGACAGGCCACGCCTTGTTTTGGATATCTCAGCCATTTTAAAACCGATTTTTATCAAATACACTTTTGATGCCCCTTAGAATTACATGCTCTTTGACATCTCATAGAGTGGTTTCTGAATATCTCGCAAAATGTTAAAAGCTAAATCCTCACCTCAACCAGAACTGTACACACCCTTTAAGTTGTAAGAAAGAATCAAGAGAGAAGTAAGTGTCAAACTGAACTGATGCTATTGTAGAAGTACCAAAGTGTACTATTTACCACTTCATCTATCCTAAAAGTATTCTAGACTTTGGTGTGTGTGTGTATAGGTGTCAATATTCTTCAGCATAGAGAATGTCAGATCAGTGAAATGATGAAATGATGAAGAAAACCAGATTCTCAAGGTATTTACATTAAAGTAATTGCATCCTAGTTTGTCGTCGCTAATGTCATTACTCATTATTTTATTTTGCTTTTCTACTTGTTTGTATATCTATTTCTCTGTCTGTCTGTCTACCTTTCTCCATGTCTGTCACTTTGTCGCTGTCTGTATGACCATGTCTGTCTTTTTTCTCTACATTGCCTCTCTTTGTCTTTCCCTGCTTGTCTATCTGTCCATGTTTCTGGCTCTTTCTTTTTGTTTATTTCCCTGTCTATTTGTCTGTCTGTTGACTGTCTTTCTGTTTATCTGTCTTTCTCGCACTTGCATAGAGAGTAGACCTGGCTGTCCAGACGGATGGTTCTCCTGCCAGACTAACTACCGCTGCGTCCCTGGCTGGGCGGTCTGTAATGGCATCGACAACTGCCGAGACAACTCTGATGAGAGTCAGTGTGGTGAGTTACAAATCCGAAACAAAACAAAGCAAAAAAAAAAAAAAAAAAAATGTGTGGGGTTTTTTTGTGTAAATAAAGAAAACTATGACGTGTTGTTGCCCCCTTTTCAGCACTTTGCCTCCATTTCTTTCTGTTTTCTTCCATACCATCCTAGCATCGATCAGCATTGTGTACTTCATATGAAATGCATTTGACCTAAATGTGAGATCTTGTTAGACTGAGAGATAGAATCACTGACTCACCATTTCTGTGGTACAATCACAGATATTGAAGCTCAGAGCACAGCAAAGTACACTGATTGAGGATGAAAAAAAAAAAGAAATGTGAAATTTTTTCAATAGTAGAAAGTTTGATATTATATGCAAATTATCTCATGTCTGAATTTTAAACTTTAGGAATGATTTCAAATTTTAATAACTTGGCATTTTTTAAAGAAATGTAAAATTTTTTCAATAGTAGAAAGTTTGATGTTATATGCAAATTATCTCATGTCTGAATTTCAAATTTTAGGAACTGATTTTAAATTTTAATAACTTGGAGTTTTTTAAAGATTTTACAATCATGTGACATGCCATAATACATCACAGAGGAGAGGGTAAAATATTTGCCATTGGATGCACCATATCGCTATCTAAAAAGAGAGAAGTTCAAAGTGGTGTTTGATGGTATTGTTGGTGATTTCTATTGCAGAATCGGCCACCTGTGATACCGGTGAATTCCAGTGCACCAACGGCGACTGCATTCCTCCCCGTTGGGTCTGCGACTTTGACAATGATTGTGGAGACAACTCGGACGAGCAGGCTTGCAGTAAGTCACTGTCCATTGCACATTCATGTAAAGGAATCATGCTTCAAATTGTGTCAATCAAGATATATGGACAGATGTAATAGATTTTGAGAGTTATGCAAAGCGAGGGGCAAGGGTATCGTTTTAAAATTTGTCAAACAAGAGAGGTAAACCTACTTGATAGTATTTTGAGTTTATATACAGAGCCTGATGTGATATATCCTGCATGCAGTATTCCCAAGCATTAAATATTCGTTTGCCTTATTTTAAGAATGATTATCAAGAAGTAAGCTCATTTAGAATCAAAAGAATGAAGTCATCACATTTATGCTCTGCTTACCTGACAAAGTTATTCCTTTTCTGATAGCAAGTTTTACCTGTGAACCTCAGCACCAAACCCCTTAAATGACTGAAGTCCCTGCATAAAAAAGTACTTCCTAAGATAGTCTGTTCCAAAACCGGACAAGTTTATTGTGGCCCTGGTGATGTAGACAGTACTTAAGGTAAGGGAAGAATGTCTCAAGTCTTTGTGTTGTCCATCTGAAAGGTTAACACTGCTGCAATGAATTTACCGGCTCTGTTACGACGTTTTTCTGTCTCTTTCAGCATACAGACAGTGCTCGGAGAGCGAGTACCGGTGCCAAAGCAAGGAGTGCATCCCAAAGCGTTGGATCTGCGACCACGATGAGGACTGTCCCGGCGGAGAGGACGAAGCCACCTGCAGTGAGTCTCTATTGATCATAAAAGCCATGACTTATCTCATGAATATATAATGTACATGGCTGATTTATTGCGCCATAATGATGATGATGATGATGGTGGTGATGGTGGTGGTGGTGGTGGTGGTGGTGGTGGTGATGATGATGATGATAATGATAATGAAGAAGATGGTGGTGGTGGTGGTAATAGTGGTTAGTATATTGTGGTGATGATAATTATGATGATGATGATGACGACGATGACGATGACGACGATGGTGACGATGGCAATGATGATAGATGATGATGATGATGATGATGATGATGATGATGATGATGATGATGATGATGATGATAGATGGTGATAGATGATGATGATGATGATGATGATGATGATGGTGGTGGTGGAGGTGGTGGTAGTGATGAAGGTGGTTATTGTGGCAGTGATGATGACGGTGATGATGATGGTGGTTGTTATACCGGTACTGATAGTGTTGACAATAATGCTGATGATTGTGGTGACAACAATGAACAAAATTGAAGATGGTGATGGTGACAGTGGCTATAAAAGATGATGATATATAGGGGATGTAGTGTAACTAGGATGTAATTGTTCCAGTATGAAAGTTATTTAAGTGCTGCATTATATACTATTTATGCCTACAAATTAGAATGTGGTGATACTGATGTAACAATGGGTCCGCCACTGTTTGATCTTTTAAATTTTGCAGTGGACACCATGTGCCTATATGCTGACCAGTTCCAGTGTGCCAGTGGTCACTGCATCGACCAGGACTACGTGTGCGACGGCGTCAGCCACTGCCAAGACTCTTCCGATGAAGTAGACTGTGGTATGTACATTGCATCGACATCTGCTGCCCCCCCCCCCCCAGTGTTTAAACTTCATATACACAGCTGTTAAAAAGTGACACTATGCAGCATGCTTGTTACATTCAGCTTAGTTGGAATGTCATGATAAATCTCTATATACTGTATATGCCGAATATTTTGCGAAGTTTTTATTCTTGCGAATTTTTGGAGTCAGGTATGCAAAAATATTGACTCTGATGCAGATATGAATGTGATGAATGTGTATACATTTCTCTGTTCAGTAGAGGACTCCACGATCGCGAATTCAACTACACCTGTACCCATGCAATTGTCTGGAAGACCCGCTTTTGCGAAAATTTAGACTCACTCAATATATGGCGTATACAGTACGGTGGTACTTCGCAAAGAATCCATAATATGCAAACTGTATATGGGCCCATATATGGCCAAGAAATTGCGTGGCTGCATGAATGTATGATGCCATGATGTATTTAGCCACAGTATGCACTGACAGAAAAATGGCTTACTTCCCAAATCTGCTAGGTCATTGTAATTGCAAGTTCAGACTTGTTGAGTATACTGTTTCTCTTTGGTCATCTCCACAGGGACGCGGTTACCGGGAGGGCTCTACTGCTTCCCGGATCAGTTTACGTGTGACGACACCGTCTGCCTCCCTCTGGACTGGCGATGTGACGGATCGGCCGACTGCCCCGATGGAAGTGACGAGACGCTCAGTCTTTGCTGTGAGTCCTAATTACCCATCACCTTGGTGAAATCATCGAGGGGAATTGCTATAACTTGTTAGAAATTGAGAAATCCCAACAAGACCTGTGGGACTTCGCTTATACCCCCAACTTGCATTTAGTTCCTTAAAAAACAAGATAAGATTTGCGCAGTTTACATCTGCTAGATTGGCATCAAGGGCTGAAAAAGGAAGAGGTTTGAGGTGACATACATTGATTTTTTTGATCTTGTCTTTCCAGCTTCCATCCCATGTGATTCAGAAGAACGATGGCGCTGTGACAACGGATTCTGTATCCCACGGACCTCGCTCTGCGACGGGATTGATACGTGCGGGGACGCCAGCGATGAGAACAACCATGAGTTTTGTAAGAAGCCGGATTAACCCTTGCCCATTTGCTTTTTTTTCACCTTATTCTATGATACAATTAAGTCGATCTTGTAGTCTGCCAAGATAATGCAATTCACTCCAGTTATAATGAACATGGTTGTAATTAAATTCTTGTGTCAACAAAGTAAGAATTCAGGTTCCAAAATTATCATCTATATATCTTCATGTACTTTACCGTTTAACTATAATAAAATTGCGATATAACGAAAGTAAAGTGCTGGTCTCAAGGACTTTGTTATGATGGGAGTGACTGTAATAAAATGCTCCTCTTTATTCAGGGTTGCCTCTCTACTGTTTCTAGAGGTCTACCAGAGGACCCTGCTATTACTATTACCCTAGCATTGCCAGGTACCCATTTATACATGTGGGTTGAGAGGGACATGGTGGGTAAATACATCTTGTTCAAGGACGTAGGCTCTTGATATGATTTGAACTCGACGGGGCCTTCCAACTGAAAGTCAAGAGTCTTATCCCCTTTGTCACAGTCCCCCCAAATTTGTCGACAGTATCTAATTTTTTGGCAATGTGAACTATAGTAAAATGTCCATCATCTGCTTTTGTTGTTGTGTTTTTAATCCCTTGACTGGTAGACATTTGAAAAGCCATGCAAAGTAGAATTAACATGTTTACCAGGGGTCCAAAATTAGATTACTGCTGGGAATTATGAGCTATATACTGCATTGGGTGAATGCACAAGCTCACAAAGTCACATGTTTAGCAGCCAACATGATGGTTGCAGATTTCCTATTTGTTTGTAAATGATGCAGTTGAAAGAAAGAGAATATCAAGCAGAGGGATGCTTATAGATCAGCAGTTCCGATCTTACAAAGTTAATATGTAAGGGGAGACAAATTGAAGAAAATGCACACCTCAATGATGCTGTTGTTTCGGTGAGATGTTTTGATTGCAACTTTCTTTGTGTCTTTTCGTCGATGCAGGTGAGGTTGTCAGACAGTGCACCGAGGAGGAGTTCAAGTGCCAGAATGATGAGTGCATCCCGCTGTCATATGTCTGCAATCTCCAAGATGACTGTGGTGACCAGTCTGATGAGATTGGCTGCCGTAAGTCTCGCACAAAGTTTGATTTTCTTGAATCCTACAGCCATGGATTTTATCCGGACTTATCGTCGCTGGGGTGATAGAACCTTGTATCTCAAATTTTTGATTAATTATCTGATGATCACATGAGTAATGTCCTGTCTAAATCATAGCAGCTGTCTTACCCCAAAAATGAAGCCTCCAGGGTGTGTCAAAGGAAAGATGATTCCATTTGCTACTGTGCTGGGGCTGCCATGCTCTTCGCTCTCTTGAACACTTGACATATTTGAGATACAAGGTTCTGATGTCTCAACAGCGATATATTTATTAGGATCAGTTCTTGTTGGGTGTTTGCTTGTCCTTTATCAAACTTTCAAAATGAAATGCAATGAGAATGTCTGAGGTAGCTGGCTATGATACACCTCAAACATTGGAAGGAAAAGAAATTATGCCAATAAGCATTATGAAGATCTGTGCACTAACACAAGCAACAGAGGTCCTTCTATGCTGCAATTTTTACGACCATTTCGGAATGAATAACTTGATTTCATAATTATTGCAGTGGAATTATAAATGTCATGACAGATCACAATGGAACTGAAAAATAGATTAGAAATCACAAAGGAGTGACATATGCTCAATGCTGGCAGACTAAACATAGGTAGTCATGTTATGTGCTTTTCTCGCTGCTGGGTCCATTCATACCTATATTCGGTCTTCAATAAACACTTTAATTTTTTATGCCTCCGCCACGAAGTGGTGCCGGAGGCATTATGTTTTCGGGTTGTCCGTCCGTCCGTCCGTCCGTCCTTCCGTCCGTCCGTAATGAATTTTGTGGACAAGGTAACTATCAAAACCTGTTGAGGTATCCTAATGAAACTTGGCATGTATGTGTATTAGGGGGTGAAGTTGTGCCTATCAACTTTTGGGTGCACATGCTCAAGGTCAAAGGTCAAAAGGTCAAGGTCAAATACATAAAATTTCACTATTTCCACCATATCTATTGAATGCCTCAAGATATTTTCTTGAAACTTAGTGTATACATGTATTACCCAATTAAGATTCTCTGGTGAAAGTTTGCGTCATGAGGTCAAAGGTCAAAGGTCAAAAGGTCAGGGTCAAATACATGAAATTTCACTATTTTCGCCATATCTATTGAATGCCTGAAGATATTTTCTTGAAACTTAGTGTATACTTGTATTACCCAATTAAGATTCTCTGGTGAAAGTTTGGGTCATGAGGTCAAAGGTCGAAGGTCAAAAGGTCAAGTAAAAATATCAAAACTTCTTTTTTTTCTCCGTGCCTTGGAAAATTGTTCAAGGTATCTTCATGGAACATAGTATATACATGTACTGACTGGAAGTGATTATCTAGAGAATGTAGGGTTCATGGGGTCAAAGGTCAGGGGTCAAAGGTCAAGTGCAACACTTCAAAATTTTACTATTTCCCTCATATTTATGCAATGCCAGTATTATATTATTTTTTTACACTTGGTGTATGCATGTGTAACCTAATAGAAATTCTCTGGAAAGTTTTTTTTTTTCTTCTTTTTTTGCCTCAAAGGTCAAAAGGTCAAAGATCAAGTGAAAGTGCTGAACTAACTTTTTCCTCCATATCTCGAAGTGGCTCAAGTTATCTTGAAACTTAGTACATATTATGCATGTTCTACCTGAAAGTGATTATCTTATGAATTTTAGGGTCAAGGGCCAGATGAAAATGGTAACAATTTACGATTCAATTCAGAAATTGCACTTTTTCTCCACACCTGTACCTTGAAAATTACTCAATGCCTAAATGTATGAATGGGTCAAAGTCAAGTTAAAGTCCTTAAATCCCTAGATACATGCTCTCCTATTCATCCAATTAAACCTAGGTCAAGGAAGGTGAACATTCAACACATTTGTGACAAACTTGTCATTTCAATATTTTGCCAATTTTGTGAAAATGTAATCACACATTGTCCACATGTACTATCTAGACCTATTGGGAAAATCATGCATTATGGCAGAGGCATACCAGTCGCCAAAGCGACATTTCTAGTTTTTTCCTGAGATTGCTCACAATTTTTATAAAATATCTCTTTAGATGTGTCTGGTAGCTGTGCAGAGGACAACGGAGGATGTGAGATCCTGTGTAACGACTTGCAAGATGGCGGCTACTACTGCTCCTGCGGCAACGGCCTGAGGTTGGCTGATGATAGAATGGGCTGTGATGGTAAGAGGTTATTGATTAGTTGTTTGTTTGTTTGTTTGTTTGTTTACTAGACTCAAGATTTTATGTTTAAAGGGGCATGTCTGAAGTTCTTAGCCACATCACTGGATGGGTTTATTAAATCTTAATGATCATGTGGGTACTACAAATACGTGTATATAATATGACGGGAAAATATTGTTCACTAACATTTCAGTCATATTAATTTCACTTGTTAAAATGAATCATATAAATGTACCATCATGTTTTGCCAGAGCATGATTTGTAGTGTTGCAAATGGGTCTGACTCTAATCCTTCGGTGTTTCAAAAATGTATGCCATGGTTATTGTTTTATTTGTCTTGCTGCTGCCACTTGTGATAAGTGTTTTGATGACAATGTTTTTATTGCCGCCTCAGTGTACGAGTCTGTAATTATGAGGTGATAATGATTGCTCAGCAAGTGTTTTCTCCCTATTCCCCCGGCACTACCTGTCAATAAATGGTGCTGAGTGATGATATTAAGATGTCATCTTTGTGGCTACCACAGTACAGACCTGCCTCTACTCTAGAGCTGTAACTTCTAAAGAGATAGCGTTTGCAAAGAGCTTGCGTATTTGCTCTTAACCTCTCCAGATATTGATGAGTGTGAAGCCAACCTCTGCATGCAGACCTGTGCCAACACCAAGGGTTCCTACACCTGCACCTGTGCTACGGGATACCAGGATGCGGGGGATAGAGGACTGGACTGCAAGGCCATTGGTAGGTTGATATACCAACCCTAAACCCACAAATGTTAGATCTGGTAGCATGGTGGCACTTAGGCCATTGGTAGGTTGATATACCAACCCTAAACCCACACATACTTGGATCTTGTAGCAGGAGGGCACTTGCATGCCCCTGTGTCGCATATTACATTATTTTCCTTCTATTTTGTCATTCTTTTTTACTGTCTTTTCTGTCATATTCTTCTTTTTATTCTCCTTTTTCCCCTCCATCATTTGTTTGTTCTTCTTTTTCTTTCCTATTCTTCTGCTTGTACTGTATATCTTCTTTTTTCCTCTCTTCTTCTTCTCTTTATTCTCCTGTATCTTCAGGGTTCGCTTCTTCTCTTCTTTTCCTCTTTAGTCTTTCAAGGGACATAAGTGGTAAAAGTGTCTGTAAACTCAAAAAAAAAAAAAACCCAAACTTTGGCTGTAAAATATTTCATTTTGAGATTGCACAATAGGTAATGGTAGTGAAATGTGAACCAAACACTAGCACTTGTTTTGCTAAACAGGTGACAGACTAAAGGTTGTTTATGTAAATCAATGTGAAGTATGCTTTTCCCAGACCTTCACATTGTAACATCAACATACATGTACAAGTAAAATTGGGCACTTTTCATATGAATTTGTCAAAGTCTGTCATTCATGGCATACTCTTCTTGAAATTTCCCAGGCGACAGGCCCAGGTACTTCTTCGGCCAGGATGATGAGATCCGCTTCTACGATGAGGCGATCGACGACTTCGGCGTCATGCTCACCACCCAGGGCTCCGTCCGATCTCTGGACTACAACTATGACGAGGGTGAGGAAGGATCCTTGTCACGGGGCTAGCAAGTGGATGAAGTGTGAACAATGACAACATAAATTGCTTTTCTTATGTGTGCAGCAGGGAAGTGCTCAATAATTGTCAAATACGTACCTTTAGTTATAGGAGTTATAACTCCTGTGTTACACTCTTTGTCCTGTGTTCTTAACCCATTGATGGTGGGCTGATTTTGCTACAGTACGCATTTCCCATAGACACCTGCCCGAGTATACACGGGACTCATCCTCAACGGGTTAAAGGGTGATGTATAAATGGTCAACCAATCCACCAAGAGAATGCTAGTATGGTTATGTTTCCATTTCATGCTGAAATTTTGAGCTCTGCTGTGCATGCATACAAATTTGCTGCCCTTACTGTGCTTTCTTCGTTGATTGGCACAGATGTGTGATGATGCTAATTAGTGATGAATAAAGAGTGCATGGCACTCCTAATTTGTATTGTGTCACCTTTGCCTTCCTGTTGGACTGAGGCACGTCACTACATGTGAGTAGGCTTGCTATAAACTTAACAACTAGGTCAAGTTTAGAGAGATAATGAACACTGGTGATGAAAGCTTGCCAAGTTAAGCTAAGTGCCTGGACTCCTTAAGGGTTAATTGTTAACAACAGAGTGTGTTAATCCCCCCTCTTCAAACATTTGAATGTGTCTCCTTCCCTGTACAGGGGTAGTTTACTGGATTGACCCAGACCTCCCCGCCCTGATACGAGCCTACATCCCGGGGGAGGATGAGACGGCCAAGGAGGACGTGCTTCCCATCTTTGACCTCTACCGACCCCAAGAGCTCGCCGTCGACTGGTATGGCGGGTAAGCTACGAGGACACTTCCACTACATTAACCTTTTGTGTGCTTTGAGTGCTGATCAGCATGGATAACCCTCTAGCATTGTGCACACTGTCCAAAGACCCTGGTACAGAGAGAGTTAAAAGGGAGTGGGGATACCCCCAAATGAATTTTGGGATATAGCATATTCAGAAAGAGCAGTGAGATAATTCAAGTGAAAAGTTTGAGGAAAATCAGGCCATTTGTCCCAAGGTTAGGGATTTCACAAAAATGTGGAAGCGTATTTCAGTAATCATTCAAAGGAATGTGTCCTTTTTCTTTAAAAAGAATGAAAATGATTTGTTAGAGTCCTTTTTCTTGATAACTTTCTACTACTGTGGCACCAGATATTGAGATGTGTGTGATGCAGCCCTCTCTAGAGTTTGTAACTTTTCAGTGGAACCCCCCAATTTTCCCCAACATTTCACTGAGTGTGTCGCTGATCTTTCAGCACTCAATGCATTTGTACATTTATTTTATGAAACTTTTCATTCAAAAGAATATTTCAAGCTTGTATGCACTTCAAGGATTGACTGAGATCATTCTGAGGTGCTAACTTACTAAAATCAAGAAGAGATAGCACTTCAAAAAGGGCCTAAATTGAATGAAGTATCTCCCCACAACATATATTTTTATTCCAGGTGCATTTGTTAAGAGGAAGGGTTTTTGTTAAAGCAGAACAATTTTGATATGTTGAGCATGCTTGAAAAGGTTTTTGCAAAACTATTTGGTATGTATTCAGAAGGGACATTCTAAATATTGGGAAAGGTAATTGCAAGATCTTGAGTTACTCATATTCCTAATTATGGATATCACAATATAAATTCAGTTTTGTAAGTATAGCTAGTATAAAACATTTAAAGGGTATCAAATGAATCAAATATTTATGCGTGGAAAATGATTCGGAAGTTCTCGATGGCTCTTTTACTTTCACCAAATGAATATCAACCAGCATATGTGGTGTAAACAAGTGTGCCCACAAAGACACCCAGGGTCCAAATGCTCGGCCTGCTTTGCTATATAGGAAATCCAGTATTGGTTGACATTTTGTAAATGAAATATGTGTATGGTCTTTACATACTGTATACGCTGAATATTTTGCGAGGTTTTTTTGCGAGTCAGCTGCAATTTGCGAAATTAAACACACGCTAAAATATTAACTCTGATCCTGATTTGAATGTGATGTAAGCGTATACATTACTCCATTCAGTACAGGACTCCGCGATCGGGAATTTAACCACTAGTGAAGTCGTTGGGAAGTCTTGATTCCCGAAAATTTAGACTCGCTAAATATATGGCATATACAGTATGTAGGGGGTTGTTAAAGACATTTTTATCAATGTTTTCTCTCTGTGGGATGACAGAAACCTGTACTGGACCGACCTGGGACAGGCAGAGGAGGACAACAACTCCGGGAGGAAGAAAAGGGATGGACATTTGAGCTCAGCAACCATCAGTATGGCAACGCTGGACGGACGCTACTACCGCGTCCTCGTAGAGGGTGACATTGACTCTCCAGCAGCTCTCGTCGTGAATCCAAGCAGAGGGTAACTGCAATGATGTACTTCTCGTGCTCGAGGCAAACTTTGATTTGAGTTACACCGGGGAAGATTGTCCTGTGATTTGGTTTTACTTTGAACATGATAGCATCATTAATTTGCCATGATCCTGTTTATCATGTGATACATATTCAGGTAACCTGATCTGTAACGTCATGTTGTATCATGTTGTGTCATGTTGCAGTGATAGACAAAAGAAATAATCTAATCAATTGTATTTTGTTCTTAATGAAATTGAATAATTTGGCCCTGCAGCTGCAATTTAATACATATATAGGCATTGTATATATGAAAATGTGATGTTACGTTAAAAGGTTATATACAAATTATTCGATTGTTGCATGCAATTTGGCTCAAATCCGTTTGCAACAAGCTTGAAATTTGCAGTGATCTGAGAATTTGTTGAGTTCCCTTAGCGAACTATTCTCACATTTCTGTCCCTTTGGGACCCATGTTTGCCATGATAAGTGACTTTGTCATAAAACTCAGCAGTATAATGTCTATTCGATGGCTATTGTGAAAACCAAATCGTCCCAAATGGTCCAACATCTTCTGTTCCTCCCTCTCTACCATCAGCGTCCTCTACTGGTCAGACGTTGGGGACAGCCCCAAGATCGAGATGGTGTGGATGAACGGAGAGGGGCGCGAGGTCCTCGTCAACACCACTGCCGAGCAGCCCACGGGTCTGGCCATCGACTTCGCCAACGACGGCCAGGTGTACTGGTGCGACCAGGGCCTGAACATGATCCAGACCATGAGGTGGGATGGATCCAACCGGCAGCTCCTGCGAGCAGCGACCAGTAAGTTACAAAGTGTCTTACTTCCTGAAGTTGAGTGAAGATCTGGAACGGTTTTATTATGCACTTTTTTTTATACCAGGCTGATTTTTTTTTTTTTGTGGTGAAAGGAAGAAAGGGCAGTTGAACTCCATAACTAGTGCAGAATGTCATTATTGAAGCATGTCGTGTGCGAAGCAAACATATATAGCTTGATCGTTGTGATAATGACAATAGTGGTAGCATTAGAAGTAGTTGTTATAATGATGGTGATGATGATGGTAATGATAATAATAATGATAATGATGATAATGATATCAGTAATACTAGTAATAGAAATTGGCAGTAACATTCATGAAGAAAGAATTAGAATTTAGTTTCTTTCGAAAGAGTATCTTTGATTGGGATATTAGGTTGAGAATTTAATCTCAGTAGCTTATTGTGATTAGTGCCTGACTCGTAAAGTTTGCAAAAATAAAAACCCTGCAAAATGTGTAGGATTTATAGTGTATGTAATTAATTGTTGTTATTGACAGATATGTGTTTACATCAGTCTACAACCAAATTTCTGTTTTAGTCTACTGTAAGAGCTGAAATTTTCGCGGTGGTTTTATTTTCGCGAATTTCGCGAATCGCCTTTGAACCGCAAAATCAACAACACGCGAAAAATGACAACGCGCGAATAACTAAGTTCGGTTAGACCCTCACAGCCACGAAATTAACAACACGCGAAAATGTCCACCAAGTAGCAATTCGCGAAAATATCTGTACGCGAAAATTTCAGCTCGTACAGTATTGTTTTTGCAGGTTCTACAGATAACTTATATTTGATTTCTAAAAAAGGGAACTTACGAAAGATGCAGTAAATGAAGGAAGTGCTCTTAAATGATTTTCATTGTGATTTCCTTCTCCTTGCAGCTCTGTTTCGGCCACGCTCCCTGGAGGTGTTTGAGGACAGCATCTTCTTCACCACCTCAGCCCTGGGGGTGGGGGAGATCCGCCGGCTGGACAAGCTTGGACGCGGCGTGTCGGTCACCGTCATACCGGACATCAATCAACCGAGAGGACTCCGTCTGTACCAGGCACAGCGATATAGCTTGGATGGTAGGCAGTATTCATTGTTTAGTCCTAGACTACTTTGATTGTCTGTAGTTTGAAAAAATACAGAAAAATATGAAATATGCCTGACCATCTAGATCTGTTTTAAAGGTATGCAACAGCTGTATCGCACATGCAATGGGGGAAAAATTAACAGCTGAGAAATGTATTATATTGTTATATATTTTCTAAATTTTTCCATGGTGGTAGAATGTTCAGTGGTGGATGGTTTAGTGGTACACCATGTATTCGCTCGTGGATATGAGTGTGGCCCTGAAGAGGACCTACACAGTTGTATGTAGTCTTGCCCTTTCAGTAGGCATGATCTTACCATCCTAAGGAGTATGTTGTTATTAACTTTGTTTTCTCAGGCAGAGAAAGATAACTGTTTTTATATTACCTCCGTCAGACTGTTCAGCCGTGATTATTACATCAGCATTACCAGAAAGTCTTTCCTTACTACAATGTATGTGTACGTATATGTATGTATGAATGTACATTGTATGTATGTATATCTCTATGACTGGATGGATGTACAATGTAGTTCAGTCAGTCTGTCTTTATGTATGTACACTTGTATTGTATATATGTATATGTGTATTTATGTAAGTGTGATTTCCATTCAAAACATTTTTTTTTCTGGACTTTCCATTTTGTCTTGGTCAGTTCCGAACCGATGTGACAACAGTCCCTGCAGTCACCTGTGTTTCCTCATCCCCACGATGATCGGAGACACGCCCACCCGCGGCTACAGGTGCGGCTGCCCTGAGGGGGATGACTTTAGGCAGGGGAGCAGGACGGAGTGTCAGAGTGGTGAGTTTTTTTTTGTTTTTTTTTTGTTTTTCATAGGGGGGGGGGGTGGAGATTTTTTGTGGGCGTGTTGTGCTTTGCTGTGCAAGCATGCATACCATGTGTTTCTCCGGTTCGGGTATAGTTTAGATGATCAAGTATAAGTAGCTCAGAATCAATTTTCACTTGGTAGGTTTTGTTATGACTATATCACCGAGGACGAGCCATATCAACTCGTTCATTGATACCTTCCAAATCAGCTACAGATGTGATATGATTCTGAAATTGTATAAATGTCAGCATGTGATATGAGGAATCGAATAGAATCATAGAACTTTTAACAGATGCTGTCCTGTTTTTGAGATATTTATGGTCTGTGATCTGCATATATATATATATATATATATATATATATATATATATATATATATATATGTAGATAGATATTATATATATATATATATATACACATTGTACCTGCTTGCCTCAAATTGAAATAATAGTGTAAAAGCAGAAATATTTGCAGTATGAAACTTTGGCAAATTGGAGCCAACAGCCTTTTTTGTGACATGAAACTATTGCAGTTTTGCAACTGGCATTCAGTGCTGACTTTTTAAGGGAAACCTTGTATCTGCATTTTTTTTCATTGCGAATCCTGGCTCGTGAAATTAGCGAAAGTTTTTATGAACATGAAAATTTCCGGTTTTGCAGTATAATCTTGACAACTTGATTGACATTGTGCAAGTTTGTAACAAAGGAGAACCCTGTGCCAAAGGGTTCTTTTTGACTGCCTGTCAATTATTTCTCAAAATCTCTCTCTATCTTTTTCTTTCCTTAATCCTCAGCGGTGATACCCGTCCGGGACCTCCCAGCACCGGTTCCAAACTGTCCCTGCCTCAACGGGGGTTTCTGTCTGCCTGACGGATCTTGCAGGTATCACACTAAGTCTTGCATCAATCATCTTGCCTAAGAACTGAATTCCCCATGATTTGTAAAGGAGGGGGAAAAAGAAATGGCATGCATGTCAAACATGCCTTTATCCCTCTGCTTTCTTTGTGTTTTTCTGCATTTATTCAGTGTCAATTTGTCATCAGTATTTGTCAGTAAGACCAAAGAGCTGCTATTAACCTTAATGGACGCATGCTTAGAAGGATTTTAATTCTAATGATGATGGTAGAACAGGGCAGTCTTGGTAAGTGTTGGCAGCAGTGATAGTGGTAGCAGTGGTTGTAGTTGTCATAGTAGTTAAAGTCGTAGTCATTTTTATTTTTGTAGATCGTGGTGGTAGTTGTAATAGTACTAGTGGTAATTGCAGTTGCTGTAGTACATTGTAGTTGTAGTAGCAGTGTTTGTACTCAAAGAAGGAGTAGTATTAGAAAATGTTACCGGAGCAGCATAGGAGCAAAAAGAAATTACATATGTTTAAGAATGTGTAGTGAAAATGTCAAGTACATGTACACCTTGATGCTTGTTATGTTTACAGTGGGAATGCTGAAGAAAATCTTACATGAAGATAGGAGGTATGGTTGTTGTTATCCTCTATTAATCCTTGAGTTTGTTTGTTTTTTTAATTCCCTAGTTGTGTTGGAGACTGGACAGGAGAAAATTGTGGTGCTCAGCCCAGCACTAAAGTCGGACTCAGTGAGTATGATAATCTGTCGGAGAGCTGTAATGATTAAACTTAGTTGTTTCTATTAATTTTTAGATTTGAAATATTCATTTCCTCGCTGTTTCTTATTGTTCATAGAAAAAAAGGAAAGAAGAAAACACTGGGCGTGGTAAGCACTCTTGCATGATATGTATTTTTATCACATACAAAATTTGTAAACACAATATGATACATACCGATACATGTACAACCTGTAAGCTGTGAAACTACATCAGTTTCTGTCCAAAAAAGTATAGCAACACTATACAAAGTGTCTTTTATCAAAGAAAAACCAGTGAAGTCTTGTTCTTTGTGATGTGTTGTGTGTGTGAAGGTTAGCTCTCTTTTATGGGGCCACCTTTCGCTGGTCTCTTGATTGACGTGTGTCAATGTGATGATGCCTTGTGGCAAGAGACATGTCATGTGACATACAGTATTTTAGATGAGAGTGACTATCAAGATTATCCAGTTGAGGCAAATATATAGAACAACAAAGAATATAGTGATAATAATACACTGCTTTGGTTGCTTCCAACCCGAAGGCATTGTTATTTCTGTAATTTTCTGGCTAATTTTGCTTTTGTGTGCGTTATAATTTCTCTTTTTGTTCATCCTTCATCTTCATCTCCTTTGTCTTTTTTTTTTCCGCTCAAACCCTTTCTTCATTTCACACCCTCTTCTTTTATGCACTAAAAGCGAGCTTCAAATCTGTGTTAAGACGATGGTTGCATTGACCTTTCTCCATTCATCCTGTGTTGTGTTGCAAAGTAGCTTTAGATTTTGCAAAGATGCAGCCTACACAAAGTGAAATAGTGTCCCTGTATGTCTTTCGTCATAATGGCATCAAGTAGGCCTGTGCATTGTGAGTTTGAGCTCAGATGAGGCGTGGTTCATTTTGATGAACCGTCTCGTGCATGGGCAGAATTTTTTTTTTCACTTAACATTTGCATAGCAGATCTAAAACTCTGTATTTTTTTTGTTACTATGTATGCTAAACCAAGTAGTAAATCACAGACTGCGACATGTTGTTTGCTCACCATCAGTGTATCAATGGATATGTTTTTTGTCACGAAGTCTTATGGCAAAAGATTTAAAAAAACACATGATTTTTATGTTATCATATATGGTGATTTAGATATCATATCTATATAATATGGGCACACACAAACACACATTTAGACAAAATCATACTCTTTTTCTCGTTATGTTTCAGGCACCGGTGTTGTGGCTGGCATTGCTGTTGGAGCTGCCGTTCTTGTGACGGTCATTGCAGTCATCATCTTTGTCATTGTCAGAAGAAGAACAGGGTGAGTTTTTAATCCAAGATCCCATAAATGTTCCTTTGTTAAATCAAGGAATTCAAATTGCTTGTGAGTGCTATCATTAAGCATTGTATTGTGTTTAGACACTTCGACAATCATTGCTCCTGTTTTGGCATTGAAGAGTCCTTCTTTATCAAAGAAAATGCATGATGAATTTTGTGGAAAATGCTTGGTGTGAGCATAATGCTTTGACACCAACATACACACACACACACACACACACACAAATCACATATAAGTTTGCTTTTCTTCAACAATATAAAAAATAAAATATTTAAAAAAATGAAAGAAGTAAAGAATGTCAGCAGAATTGTGTCTCAGTCAAAGGTGCACATTGTTTTAATAAAGCTAGAATATTTGTAATAATATTATAGGTCTCTTATGATACCTACATTATGTATACTGAACAACAGCAACAACTACAGAAACTTCCAATCTGTAGAACCGCCTCTTTACATTCATTTTGTTTCCATCCTCTTTTCTCACCCCACACAGAATCATCAAGCCCCCTGCTCCAGAGGGTCATGTTGCCTACCGGACAGGGACCAACGTTGAACTCCCCTTCCATGTCCACGTAAGCCACCTTCAAACTCCCTCCATTTTTTCAGCATCCATTTATGTTGATATAAAATTTTTCAGTGATTCTCAATGCTTTGAATACCTTGAACCTCCCTTCTGACAAACTGTTATAAGCTACCGAAATCCTTGCATGTGACTGGTTGAGAGCAAATTTGTTTGACAAAATGCTTCATAAAACGCCCCCTGAAAGAGGTGAGCCAAGTACTTACTCATTCATTATGCTACAAAAATAAAATACATTGAATTTTCTTTATATTTTTTCTTCATATTGTTGTCTCACTTGACATTTTCACATCAGTCCAAAAATCGTCTTCCATGCAAATTTCCAAGTGTCGCAAAGCTTAACTCTTTATGTGCCATGGTGGAAACCCCCTGTGTGCCACGTTATTCTGAGACACGAATGTTGTAGTCATACTTTGAGAAAGAAATTTGTTTTTTCCAATTTGTATTAACTTCTACAAATTTCTGTTAAGCTGGACATAATAGTGAGCAGAGTTAAAGAGGAATGCCAAACTTTGCTTCCTTATACAATGTATAACAATTCTATTCTCAATTTTTCTTTTGAATTACCAGTTGCTACATTACTGTAAAGGCATGACTTTTGCACATAAAGTAGTGACAGAAACTTAGAATGTACACGTAAATCTAGTTGGGAACACCGCTTGTTAGTCAATCACCACATAGAATGTGAGCCGTATGTGAGAGGAACAAAAGCGCCAGAAACGCTTTGATTGTACCACGGGATTAGCGATTTATCGATCGGTTGTGGCGGCTTTGTTTGTTGAGCAGAATATGCGAAGTTGGCACGCCGTCGACTGAGCCGGACGTGCGAACGTGGCACATAAAGAGTTAACGGCGTTTGTTACAGATTCTTACTCAATGCACAGTTTGCTGTGGGATTGACTGTTTCATTGCAAATGAGATGAAATGGATTACCGTCATTATCATTCTTGTATTTTAGGATATAAATTTTTACAAAGATGGTTCTTGAACGCTACATGTGTGACAGCCTGCCCAGCTCAGCTGATGAACTGATGAGTTTTCCTATTGTTAATTGGAGTTGCTTGGTACAGAGAGAAGATTGTAGAAGACAATTGAACTTATTAGTGACTGTCCAATATCCCATTGTGTTGTTTTAGGATGGAAATGATGCGGGGGCATTCGAGAACCCAATCTACGCCACCCCACACGACGAGGAGGCCCTCTATATGAACGAAGACGAGATGGCAGCGACGGGGACCTTCCATCCCGACCCCGACGGCATCTACAAGACTGCCTTGCCTGGTAACGACGACGCTATCAGGCTACCGGAGAAGACCGGTCCCCCGGAGGGCGGGATCGACGCCTCCCAGATCCCCCCGCCCCCCGATGAGCTTCCCCCTCCCCCTCCCGAGCTGGTCGTCGGGGGCGACGCAAACGCGAACATAAACGCAAACGTCAATGGGAGGGTCATGGTGCCCCTCCCTGAAATGGACTTACATACCCCGCCCCAGTCCCCCACCTACAGTCCAACGGAGGCGGAAGGAGACAGGAATACGCTTGTGATGCGTGACGACAATTAGAGAAAGAGTATTTTGATTTGATTGTATATTCTATGCCTTTACATGAATGCAGGCCCAGGGCTGTATTTGTTTTTAGGGTGTATGTATCATCAAGGCACACCCATTAAAATGCCTGCTGTATAGGTCACTAGCCCTGCCAGAAATGTTAACATTGACTGTGTTATGGCAGGCTTTCCCTGTGAGTGTTTAAGGCTTAAGTGTGCATAGAAAGCTATGGAAGATGTCTTTCGTTGCTTGAGAGTGGAATTTATGTATGTAAGTGCATTAATTACAATGGCATGCCAATCATCACCTTAAACTCAAACAAAACTCATTGTTGGAACCACTGGCATGCCGAAGACTGTGCAATGCATTCAGAGTTTGCTGTAAGCTTTTGATAGTGAGCTGAATATATGAGAGCAAGTTCATGTGAAATGAGTCAGGGTGATTTCTATAAATCCTTGCAGCTTTCCACTGCTTCAGAATGTCTTCAACGGCATCAACTGATATTTTCAAGTTGTGATTTGACGCCAACAAATCACCTTCTATCAGAGTTAGAGTTGAATGCTTGAACAATCTAGACTGGATCTCTGACAATTTTTTAAACTCTTTGTGAGGGCTCGCGATGTTAGATAGCTTCAACAAGTCCACTTCTTTCTGTCAGAATATTACTCTGAAGTTTTCCAGTCTTCCTTTGTTTGTGTGCCTACACTGATATAACCTTGAGTAATCATCAGGGCCTATTCTCTTTCCATCTTATGTTGTATTTAGGTATTTTTCTGTATATTATAGAATGTGTACTTCATGCATTTAGTGGCATAAAAGACATCCATAGTGATATGGTCTCCCAGGCGTCCCACCTTGTTTTTCTGATATTGTTCTGTTGTAGGTAATCCTTGTGCTTTATTAATGATTACAAGAAAGCGAAGACTGAATTCAATCATAGAATTCATACCAGACTGCCATATGCAAGTGAAATATTTGAAAAAAACTGAATGTAGGAAGATCATAACCTGTAACATTTGGCAGGATTTTATCACTAATTTTTACATGGAGTGATGGCTTTTTATATTTCAGAGGGAGAAAAACTTTTGGATTGTGAAGAGATGTTCATGACATCAGGGTTACAAGCCTTGTCATCGTCCAATGATTCATAAGGCAGCATTGTCGTCTTATGACTTTGTAATTTCCTTAATAGATGGCCAGATAGACTGTAACTAAGCAAACTCAATTCATCAGAAATGAAGTGAGGTAAATCTTTTTACATCTGCAAGTGTTTGTTCAGGTACAAAGTTCTGTTTACTTCAGGATAAAAAGGGGGGTATCATCACCAGTTACCTACTGGCCTGCATTGATGTTCCTTGAGTCAATTTGACGTGACATTGATAAAGAGATTATTTCACCTTTTTTTAACATCATTCATCGCTTAAGGTAGCAATGAATATGAATAAGGAAGAAACAGAAAAAATACTAGCAAATAACTTTGAAACTATCGAAAGTTTTGAATTTACTTTTAAGCAGTTAATTAAAGCTCATCTTGTTGCTTTCAAATTTGAACAGAAGATGAATGTTGCATTTGGCATATTCTGGGTGAAGTATTTTGCACTTGAAATGAAACCATGCGAAAGTAATGTCCACTTTATTGCATTCTGTCATGCATGGCTTTCATGAAGGTAATGCCAGAATTGCTTCCAGAAATTTAGAGTGTCTGGACTGAAATTTGAAAAAAAAAGGAAGCAATACAAACACAAACAAGCAAACAAACCAACAGCAACAACCCTCGGAATCACAAGGATGCATAATGCTTGAAAATGATCAACTTTGTTATCAATCAAGGAAGTGATTAGATGAGACCATATTCCCCTGAAGTACCGGCTACATAGATAATGAAATGATCTGTGGTTGTTTTCAAGATGTCCAGTGTCATGCAACAGTCATGACTAGGAAACATACTGCAGCATGATTTCTTTTTATCCACTGTGAAGTGCAAGTTACAGCACTGAACTTAAAGGTTGATATATTGATGCATTCTTGGCATAGAAATATACCACCCACACCCCAAACTCCCCCCCCCCAAAAAAAAGGGGAAAAAATAGATGAATAAATAAAAAATTTGAGGAGTTTCCAGTTAATGTTGCCTGACAGTGATTAGAAAAATGATATGCGCAAGCAAGCATTGTACATTGCCACTAGAGTACTTAATGTAGACAAGATATATACAAAGGTAGATTCTTTACACTGCCAACTGTTGTATTCAATGTACATGTGTGTACACGTACTGTAGGCCTACTGCTGCTTCATGGACATTTTGGTGAATTTGATTTGATTTGACCACACTTTTGAAAGTGGCGCTTCAAAGGTCGCTGACATTTTTGACCCTCCAAAATGTGCCTCTGAATAGACCTTATGCATTGACGTCATCACTCGCTTGACAACCTCTCGCGACGCCATCTTAGAGGGCAAGCGAGTCCTTGACATCGCAGAGGCGTGCAGCTAGTTATGTGCTTTTCCTATGCGCGCTAGCGGCGATCGCTCTACTCGCCGCCAGTCCCCAGGCTAGTGGCAGGTTTTTTTTACCATCAAACAAGTTTGACATGACATGACACATTATGCAGCAATATTTGGGTAATTTTCTCACATTGTGCAATCGAAATACTCACAGTAACTACAGAATTCCTAGGTTATATCGCAGAAATTTGTATCCATAGCACAACATCGCCGTTCGCTGAATGCATGTCGCCATTTTGAATTTCATTAGCCAATCACATGCGAGGTACGTGTTTTAGTAAAAAACACGTAGAAATCTACCTCACATGTGATTGGCTAGCGGATTCGTAGGTTGATGAGCTGTTACGACCGCTGGTAGTTGCATCTTTTTTCATGAAAATTGTGTCAAAATGTTGGATATATCATTAACCTGGTGAGTGCAATGCATACATCAAATGTCGATTTTGCTATACAAGCTTGAATTTCCCGATCTAGGGCTGTAGATTACATGCAATAGAAAAGACAGTAAAAGAAACACCGATGTTGTGTGTAAATGCCCATTGCCTCGCGTGTAAAAGCACGCTCTAGCAACGCATCGCTTGCCCTCTGAGGGAGGGCGCCCTTCAGTTAGTAAGACCGTGTGACGTCATATGCATAAGGTCTATTGACCAAAGGAGAAGAATTGTGTGGGAAGACATCGAGTTTAAAACAGTGTAAGCTGACTGCGTCAAATGCTGAGAAATGTACTAGCATAAATACAGTAAAAGGGGACGTTTGTTTGGTACTTGATGTCTAACAAATCACGGAAGCTGGTTGGTTTTTCACTCTTGTAGTTATTGTAGAATAAAATCTTTAGTACTTGTAAGTACACATTTATTTTTTTCAACGGGGGTTGAGCTGCCATTATGAGTATTGCAATTTATGGCTGATGTATGATCAATTAATATTGCTACCAGAAAGGGAGCCTGAGGTTTTATTATTGCCAACTTGGCACTGTTTTTTTTTTTTTTTTCATGTTTTGTTTTTGTACCTCTTTTTTCAGGACTGGTGTAGCTACTGTAGTTCACCAAAGGAAATCCACACTGTCTTCAAAGCAACATACTGGTAGTTCTTCCCTTTACACATACAATGTATCACTAACGGTAAAAAAGAAAGAAAAAAACAAACTAGGTTTTAATGTACCTGGGCATGTACATGTATATATCTTAAAAAGACATCTCTTGAATATTTTTTATATGTACATTTGTATATGTAGAACCTATTCAGACTAGTTATCTTGGACAATATACGTTTTGATATGAGTTTATGAGTTATGGCATAAAATGACATCAGTCACCTCTTGACATCAGTATTAGTGCGCTATGCAATTGCCGACATTGCCAGTAGCTGCACCAGCACACACATTGTATTTAAGTGTACATATGCTCACCATGTTTGATTTTATGTAATAGCACTTATGATTAAGAACAGATGTATTTCTGTGCGTTTTCATAACCACGGAGTTCTCACGCGCCCATGGTGTTACTGAAAGTTTAATACACACTGTCCTTACTGCCTTCTGACACTACACATGGGCTGCATGATGTTGCTGTTGGCTGCAAAAGAGATCTGTATATAAATCGCCAACTTCACACAGCACTAATGACCTTTTTCCACTCACTCAAACAAAAGCATACAGTGGCGGTAGCATCCCCATTAATATCTGAAAGGAATGCAGAGATGGCAACATTTATCCTATGAGATCCCAAGGGCATGTTCTAAATGTCATGCATGCCGAAAATTTTACATGCGGAGCACTGAAAGTTTTTTAATTGAATGAAACAGTTGAAAAAGTCATTTCACATGTTCAATTTTAGTCATTCATTCACACACTGTAGCACAGTTCTCCTAGGAAGAAATGATGTGTTGTTTGTGCATGTAGCGCTCTTATGTTTTCCATATTGTTTGAATAATTTCTTCATTTGGGCATGGCATACATGTCATAGAGAGATGTATTATTGGTCAGTGCATTAGATGAAGATGATAAGAGCAATTAGCAACTCTGCTCCTTCAAAGTTTTGTATATTGGTGAAGATTCCATCCATATCATGCCTGAAATTTGAGATACCGTGGCATTTTGGCTTCCAGTCATTCATGTATGTAACACAGAAACTGTGCAACTTCCTATGTGTTGGTTTTTATATGTTCATCATTATGAAAGAAATTGTGCAGTGGTAGAAATCAAGTTACACTTTAAAAGTCTGTCAGAGAATTAGATATTGCTGCATGAGATGGATTTGTGTATGAAATCTTTGGGAATCTTATGCATAGCACGCGTCGCTGAAAAGTGCGTAACTGTTGTGGGATGCACCTTCATGGTTGCATGCGAGTCTGCATTACTTTTTAAAATAGGCAAGTCAAACAGTATCATCTGTACTCCTTTCATTTCTGTGACACAGATACTGTATATGCATTGTAGCTGGAAAATTGCCTCACTTTTGAGCCCAAACTATGGGAGTGTGATGAATTTTGAGAACTACTGTGCAGAAGATTTTTCATCACAGGAAGTGGTCAAACTCTGTGGATAAGGGCAGGCCGTCTTGCTGCAGGTTTGAGCTTTGGGTGTATGTCTATGTGTCTGTCTGTTCGTCTTAATTCTGGTCATATTCCACTAAGCCTGGACCTCCATGGAACTTCATGGTGAGTAATTTTCTCATACTTGTACTTCCTCTACCTTCTTAGTCATGGCACACAATCTTTCATAAATCAATTCAAATGCATCATTATGTTGTACTAATAATTATGACCAGAATTCACTAACGGGACATCTGAATTAACACATCACATACAAAATAGACGCAAATGTACTGTATCCTATCAAATCTATGCTATCGTGCATATATGCAAGGTATGCCTATTTGGTGCTTGCTTTTAGTCTGTAGACTGGAATTCAAGCCATAGATTTCATTTGATATAAGCTGCTTTTGTGTATTCTGGTCTAAGTGTCTCGGGTAGGAAATTCACATGTCACTGTACACAGCTTTGCTCAGTATTACTGTGTAATGATTTGAAGCACAGATTCTTATATTTTACAGGGCGAGAGATGGCTTATTTCGCATCTACATGTAATCTATATTTCTTTGTACATGTGTAGTTATTCATTACAAATATTTTCTATGTATTATGTTTTTCCCCTTATTGTTATTTTAAGTTTATGCTGAATACATGTATTGACCTGTATGTTATTTGTCTATTTTGTTATGTTAGGGTATAGACTGCAATGATTACATACTGTGTTGTTCTTTGTGTATTATGTGTATTTGTGTTAAAGAGGCTGCCTATTTTTAAAATGGTATTCAATTGTAATTATGTTTGCAAGTGTTAAATGTATTCTTGTGAGTTTTTTGTTTTTTTATCAAATCATGATCTAATAAATTCTAACTAGTATAATTATATGACAAACATGTAATGTCCCGTAATGGTTTCTTTGTAAAATTCTGCAAAAATACTTCTCATGCATTTACTGGAACTACCTCTAATACATGTATATGTACTTCCTTGGTCTTTAGGGGTGTACATGTATTCTTGTAAAAGCTGATTAAATGGTAAACAGTGAAGAGCTGTTGAAAAATTAAAAAGGATTTTAATTCTGTGTATTGAGATGCCAAATGGTACTTTTTAGACTTACGTTGTATGGTTTATGCAAAAAATAGTGTAGGTCTCATGGAAAATACTGTTTTCCCCCATTGTATTACGACACATTACACACATTACTACACACACAGGAAAGGTAAAACTACCATTTAAGACCTCGCATCTACAAAATGTCAAATGTTCAGGAGAGCAAAAAAACATGGCAGCCAAAGCACTGTATCCAATGGGATAGACATTCCTTTGACATGCTGTGGTGGCTTCATTTTTGGGGTGAGACATCTAGGATTTGGACTGGACATCACTTAACTGATTAACTGACCATTAATCCAAAAAAGTCATTTTCACCAAAATTGCAGATACAAGATCTTGTCACCCCAGCGACGATATCTATATATATATATATATATATATATATATATATATATATATATATATATATATATATATATATATATATATATATATATATATAGATATATAGATATATAGATATATAGATATATAGATATATATATATAGATATATAGATATATATATAGATATAGATATAGATATCAAGAGTAAAAACAGTCGTATAAAAACACCGCAGGAGCCAAAATATTGGACTGACGTTTCGGTCAAAGACCTTTACTCTTGGTAGCTATTATTTACACACCGATGCAGAACTTCCATATTTTGATTATGTTTTTATTACTATATATATATATATATATTTCTCAAGTGTTGATAGGGCGGCGAGACGCTTGAAAATTTGTGTGAAGAAATAAACCGTTGGTGAATACAGCATGAACTTCGTTGCAGCTTTGTTACTTATCTTTTTATCTTGCCAACACGTGGACTACCTTATCAACATTGTATATATATATATATATATATATATATATATATATATATATATATATATATGCATTTTCAGCCCTCAGAATATTGCAGTGCTGTTGACAAAGTTGGCATCCCTATAACCATAACCATAACCATATAACCTCTCCTTTAAGAAACAGCAATATTCGGTCAAAAGGCATTGGTGGCCGAGATGCTACATGACATGTAAGGAAATAAGATCCACTCACATACAGATTATCAAAAGCCAGCCTTTTTCTTTTAAAAAAAAAAAAAAAAATCTATTCAACCTCTCTGATCAAATGAGTAGGGAAAAAATGGGCTAAATTCCATATGGACATCAAAACAATATTTTTTGTATCAATACTACTATAATGAAGATGAGAGAATGATGGTGAGATATTATCACATCCTTTAGTGATCATCTAAAATGGGGAGATTGAGTGCTTGGTGCACGATACCGGAAAATCCTGTTATAACAAGGTCGCCGGGATTGACAATTTTACCTCGTTATAACTGGTACCTCCTCTTAAACACATTGAGAGAGGCTAGCTACATGTAAATGCAGTAATGGAAATTAAGACCTCCGAATTCACCTCGTTAAAAGTGGTACAGTACCTCATTATAAGCTACAATGTAGCTCGTTACAACAGGGTTTACCTGCACATAACATTCAAACATACTCAGTCTTGGCTAGACTAGTCTTCTTTCAAGAGCACATCTCACAGTCAGTAGAACTGACAGAACATAAATGAATGATACACAAGCAGCACTCCAGGTTTTACTGATGTACTTTTTTTGTTTTATTTATATTATTGACACATTCAACTTGTACATGTGTAAGAATAGTTTCATCTCAAGTCCTTCTTCAATTAATTGCCTGCTGCGTCCCTTACTACATAACATCACTTGATGGTAATAAGTAAATACATGTAACAGTAAAATCACTCAATATGCCCAATACAGATCCCATTGATGGTCAGGAATAACTCATCAACTGCCAAACTTTGCCTTCTCGATATATCAAAACATCAACACCGGCTTGCCATTCACATCCATTACCTATCTACAGTGTCACTGTGTATGGTGCAACAATCGCCTATATCCTACACAATCATGTCCAGTGTTGACGGCAACACAAGAGCGCTCCCACCCAAGTCACAGCAAGAGTGCACTTCAAGTCCAATCGTTTCCGGGTCTGGATAGTGCATCTGTGTTGAAGTTCACTTGCATGATTAAGTATGGGTAGAAATTTCACACACTTGTTTATTGTACATTCTCATAGTCATTTCTACAGCTACAGACATTACTGACTCATTTTATATCTGAATGAAAATTGTTCATTGATGCAATGCAATACTGTCCTCATGCGAGCGAATGTCTCAGCTCACCCTATCGATTTTTCAGTCAACGGTATACAGACACAGAAAAGTAAGATGCGAGATATGTTGAAGGCAATTTTGAATTTCGCAGACAGGGACCGCACAACAATAAACACATTGCTTCCAACTTCACACTGAATCTCAGGTCAGTACAAATGGACAGGGGAGATTCTACCCATGTAAACTGTAGAATTTGCCATTATACATTCTTTTAAAAGTAGGGACCCAGTAATCATAGATAGCAAACGTCTTTACCAGATCATACAATAATCATTTTAGCATTGTGCTTTCTTGTGACGCTGGACGTACAGACATACAGCCACTAACCTTGGACAGATCAAAAGCCATGTAAGTATATGACTACTCGAGTAATCTGCTTTACTTGGGTACCTTCATTTAAAGATGGCACTTTGTGATATAGACTCTGCACTTTAAAGGGATTGTACAGTTTTGGTTGAGACCTAATTTCAGGTTTCTAACATTTTTTGGTGAGATAATGAGAAACCTCTTATGAAATATGAAAGAGCATGTAATTCTATGAGGAATCCAACATTTATTTGATGAAAATTGGTTTTGAAATAGCTGAGATAGCCAAAAAAGAGCGATTCTAATAAAGTGTGGGACCCACACTTTATTACGATCGCTTTGTTTTACTTTGTTTTTGGATGTTTCAGTCATTCCAAACCCGATTTTCATCAAACAAACTTTGAATTCCTCTTAAAACGGTATGACCTGTACTATTTCATTAGTGTTTTCTTGGTATCTCGCAAAAAGTTAAAAGCCAAATTCTCATCTCCACCAAAACTGTACTATCCCTTTAAAAGGGAACACAGTCAAATTTCAACGATAGATATTTACGCTAAATCATAGAACAATGTTTCTTTTAAAGCCAGCAATTCATTAGGATGGGAGTAAATGCACTGAATAAGCACCTAGGCAGGACTGTGCAGAGGCTAAAATGTATGATATTGTATAAGACATATCAGCGCTGACACAAACACTGGAAGCAAAAAAAATATACTGTCTGAAGATATGAATATAACAGCATCACTGCGACAGTTTAAACAAAGTGACAAAAGTTAGCTCTGATGTGATTTTACAAATAGGGCAAAAGATGGGTAGATCAGCACACACATTAATCATGATGTTTCTTTTAGACATTGGACGGTCATCTACTCTATCCTAGACACTTCATTTAGTTGACAATTCATGGTCATCGAGAGTGTGGATTTTCATAAATGTCTTGATTCTACTGGCCAACACAGACAGAGCAACTCTTAATCTTAAAAGAAAACAGCAGAGATAGAACAAACATCTCTTGAAGAGCCTACTATCCAATGGCTTGGGCACGATGACATGGCAGGGATAGTGAAAAATTTCTTTCTCAAAAGACACAGTCTACCCGCCCAGCCAAATGCTACTCTGACTTTTTCAAACCTCACGTACAGAAACAAGATACACATCAACCAACGAAATGCTTCTTGTGCCGTCGACCGACATCAGTCCCTAAAGTTTTTCATAAACATGTACATTTCATACATGGGGAGTAAGTACAGTTCGGATTTTGTGTCATGGAGTGTATCATGTTCTCTGACACATTTCTAATCTGCGCTAAGGATCGTACTCATACACTATACAGCTACAATAATCATTCTGGCACAGGGAGTAGACTTAGTCATTTTGGCTTGATCGCTCTATAAGCAGAGAGCTGCAGCACTTTGGAAGTACTTATAGCCTGGCTCTCTCCAAGGTGGTACAAATGTTCTTTATGTCCAAATGTTCACAGCTCAGTCAACTTGCACAATTTTAAGTAGCATGGTATATCCTCCAATTCTAAGTGAAGTTAGGAACAACCTTATCAGTCACCAAATTTTCTATCTACAGTGGGCTTTTTTCTTTTCTACTTTATTAATGCTAGTCTTTTGAGGTAAGATTTTCTTCATAAGGTATCCAATGCTGGAATTCAAGACATGACATAACCATTTGTCCATAAATATTGGAATTTCCGTGTGGATAAATTACACACTTTGCTACGAAGTATATCCAGTACTGTTTGTCATCCGCCCAATACAATGTAAAGATTTGTTAGGAGAATGTTATAGATTATAACAATATGGGCCATAAAACTACAAAGGAATCCATTAAATATACAGGGGTTATACATAAACACAACAAGAACCTATTTCAAAGGGAGGAGAGGGGGGAAAAATATGATGATATAAAACAATGGATTAGGGACAATGAATATAACTACAGTGAGTGGTTTTATAACATACATGTACATGTACTTGTAAGTAAGGGTAACAGCTGCAATATTCAACACCTTCCTCTCAGAGCGTTTAACTATGGCATGACAAAAATGAATGCATTGCACAGCAAACGATGAAATGCTTTGTTAGATAATATAGGCCAAGTATCAGACAAAAGCGTTTCGAAATGACCTACTATACTACAGCAGCATAAATACACTACATGCATATCACCTGTAGTCTTTCAAATAGACTGTACAGAATCATGGTCCCTTTACTTCATGCCTATTGCATTTCCAAAACAGTCCTTTAAAATAAGAATGAAGGGAATAAATCCTTTAAAATATTTTGAAGTCCTTCAGCTGATTCATTCAAGCTGGCCTACATTACGAACTCACTGTGTAAGTTGCACTTTATAGTAATAAATTTTGGTTGGCATTGAATGCTATTACAAGGGCTGATGCACACCTTAAAATACACTTGAACAACCAGTACGCTCTTATACTAACATTCAGAAAGCTTGGAAAAGTATATACTCTGACATTAGGAAGATTACTGCGGCATGTTCCAATTTTTCTAGGAATTAGTGTTGTCCTAACATTAGCAACCATCACTGTTTTATGATAGGCAAATTATTCAAGTCACAATTCATGTAAAAGCATGTAACTCACATCAAATACAAATATTTTGATTTGTTCAAATATTCCAGCCGTACAAAAATAATATCTCAATTTACAGCCGTGCACAAAATTGCATGGTATTTGTAATTCAAAAAAAAAAATAGAAATACAATGAGATTTCTCAAATGAAAGTCAAAAGCATAACTGGCTAGAAAAGTGTAAAGGAAATATGCATATCTCTCTATGAAGGGAAATGAAATGAACATCTAATCGCTATGTGACTGCCATTCAAGTGAACATCAACATCTACATTTCATGCACTGTTGACACGAAAGCACTATTTCTATTGCAGACACCATGGTTCCCTAAATTCAGTCAAAGGTACAATAAGACTCTAGCAACACAAATTTACAGTAGGAGAGGTACAGAAAAAAAAAGGATAAGAATCGCTCGGCATTACAAAACTGGTCCCAGTACCGCTGAACAAAGACAGAAATATAAACTTCTTACCCACCCAATGTGCCAATGTTAAAGAATTTACCAAGTTCTTATCCAGTCGTTTGTGTTGAAGACTTCCCATGGATGGCATACCAAGTACCAAGTACAATGTGAGAATGCCAAGGAACACTCTACAAATTAGTCTCACAAATTTTGTGAAAATATTTCCGGGACATAGAGGAGTGGGATACAAAATTTCTGAATGAGTCCTAAATTTCTGTTTGCCCAAGGATTACGTGAAAATAGCTAACATTCCTGTTACACACATTGGCCCAAGACATTTTGCCTAAGAAACAATGTTGGGGGTACTGGCTTGACGTTGGACGATACGAAATACACACCACACCAAAACGACACAAAACATTGTACGCTGTGGGCCTATATTCATCATTCCATCTGCCAATTCCACGAGAAGACCGCTTGTCTTTTGACTTCACTGACAAATACAAGAAATTCTGCTCAATGGAAAATAACCTCAGAAAAATAAAATTTAAACTTCAGAGCACTTTTTTTTTTTCTTTTCAAATCTATAAGCTACAGAATGAAGCCATTAACAGAAATCCTTCAGCACCAATAGATTTTATCTTGATGAAAGAATTAAAAAAAAAATACATAAATTGCAAAAGAAGCCCAAGTATAACTTTGAGTTGATAGAGAACAGACTAGGAGCATTTATTACTATCAAATAGAAGAAAGCCTTCATTATAAATAAATATAAAACTTCATTTTTTAAGGCAAACTGAAGGACAAACCCAATTTCAGACAATTCAATTCGCTTACAAAGAGATCTCAGTTGGGAAGCAGGAGGGCATTAACTCCAGACCTCGGATTTAATCCCTTTTGCTTCTCAACAGAGATGGATAAACATGGCATCGAAGCATCACATCTTTACATACATATTGCACTATCAAATAATAAAAAAAGATTTCTTCAGGATAAACAATATCAAATTAAGAAGATATCCATATAAACAAATAAAACAGGTAGACGTTAATTTCACACATAGCAGAGCTATTCATATCTGTTTCCCCTGCACAAAGGCAAAGATCGGTTCATTGTACATTGGAGAGAGAATGCCGTTTTCACTCAACATGAGTGGCATAAATTATGAGACAGTAGACACAGGAAGACATTCGTGGCACTCTTGCCTTTACGACAGAAAGCAGAGCGAAGCGGCCGCAGAAACGATCCCTCCATACGGCTGCTGGAAACAACATCGGCAATTATTTGAAAGAGCACGTCCAAAGCGACTTTGAATTCAGTGATTTCATATGGAGAAGCGAAAATCATTTCTTTTGAACAAACGAGGGAGATGGACACCAGGAGATAAATTCATTGCAGAATGACGGACGCATCTGGTGCTAGAACATCGCCCCCGTGCGAGATTGTCCGACACATTTCATCAGGCTATTTAATCCTTTGCAAATCTTCCGTTCATAGCAAAGCATAATAATGGCAAGAGCTATTCACATAAGAAGCCGAGGTAAATTTTGCTAAATATCATTTATTGCCAGTCTGGGAAATACAGATTCCTTTTATGATTCCTTGATTGCAATATGCAATGTGAAAACCTGAAAGCAAAAAAAAAAAAAAAATGCTATAATGTGATTATTTTCCCTCGGTTGATGCAAGCCAAAAGACATGAAGTGAATATGTATACTTTAATGGATGAAATTTTTGACAGAACTTCAAGATTCTTCTTCTGTTATGCATAAGTTATCTGTGTTAACTGCAAATGTGTTGTGCATGTATCATACATATTATAAATACACTATGTATAAAGGTTTATCGCTAGTTGCAAATTCCTGAACGCTTGAAAAAAAATAAGTGATTCTGAAGGAATCACCTCGTGTGTGCATGAATGAGCGCATCTATATGATTCTGAATGTGGACAAAAGCCTGGCGCTATGAGAAAGCTCGCACATCAGTTGACTCCTCTCCTGATTTCAGATCAGACACTCCGGAGAGAATTTCAACGACCCCTGAACCAGGGTGTCATCGCCTCAGTGAGGAACTCTGCGCAATATCGCGCAATACATTCGCCTGAGGTCAAAGGTTCTCGTACTTCTGTTTAAGATGGATTTCAGTTTTGTCCAATATCTTGCAGCTGACTTACAACCTGAAAAGAGAACGAATCAGTTCTTGGAATTTCACGACAACTTCTGGCTAGGCCTGTTCCATTGCTGTATTGGGAGTACACAAAAGTTCAAGTGGCTAGTGTCTCCTAGTCTTGACACTATGCTATAGCCTCTTTCCAGACTTTGGTCTGCTTTTTGATACCACTGTCTTCCCGTTGGGGCTGTCTTCGAGGTCTAATATGTTGCCAAGTCCCGAGGGAGCAGCCAGGTCCAGGACTCCTCCAAGGCCTGCGGCGGGTGTCTGTTCTGAGGTCTTCGATACCGCCGCCTTTGATACCGCCGCCTTTGATGTCGATGTCACGGGATGGCTGGCTGCCAAGACTGCCATGGGGCTGGCAATTTGGCGGGACTGTCCGAGCACTGGTGGGAACGCGGATGAACTCGGTGAGGCCAGACCACTGGACATCTTAGGCACGGTGCCGCTGGACATAATGGGACCAGCACTGGACAGGGAGCTGGTGGTACCTTGGGCTGAGAGGGAGGGACCGCCACTGGTGGCTGACATCCTCGGCGAAGTCGTGCTGGACATGACTAGTCCTTCGAGACCGAGGTTGGCGCGAGGGATGCTGACCGCCATGGGGGGTGCCGGTACCAGTGCGTTGGTGGTGACCATCCGCGGGGTGTTGGTGGTGACCATGCCTGAGGAGTACGTGGATGCCAGTGCGCCGGTGGTGGCCATCCGCGGGGTGTTGGTGTTGTACATCCCCGATGTGTATGTGGATGCCAGTGCGCCGGTGGTGGCCATCCGTGGGGTGTTGGTGGTGACCATCCCCGAGGTGTATGTAGATGCCAGTGCGCCGGTGGTGGCCATCCGCGGGGTGTTGGTGGTGACCATCCCCGAGGTGTACGTGGATGCCAGTGCACCAGTGGTGGCCATCCGCGGGGCGTACGACGACACCAGTGCACTGGCGGAGGTCATCCGCGAGGCGTAGGTGGACGCCCTGCTGATCGCAGCCTTCTCTGCCCGGATGCTCCTCACCTTCTCCATCAGCCGTGCCTTGGTCTCCGGGTCTAGGATCTTGATGCCGCTGCTGATGGAGCTCATGGGCGAGGCGTTCCTTGAAAAAATTTGGCCGGACACTTTGTGGACGCCCGAGGGGGCCTCCACATCCAGTTCGGCCTTCTTTTCCGAATTCGGACTGGTGGAGAGGAAGTTGAGGCCGATGGACGAACGCTTTGACCGCGGTGCCGCTGTGGTCTGACTGGCCTTGAGGCGGACGGCGGAGCCACTGGTCACTTCAGGTGTGGCCAGGACAGAGGCTATGCCAAGAGAGGCCCCTGGCGGTGGGTCGTAGACACCGGGACTTGGGGGATGGCTCTGGAGGTCGATGGTCATTCGGGTACCAAAAGGGTTCCTGCATATTTTGACCGGAGAACAAATACAATTGAGAAATTACCTTCAACAACTGGTGCACAAAGTGAGAAGTCAAATAAATTTCGATACATCAGGACAAGTGTTTTCAAACATCCAGCAGTGTCATTCCCACTTTTCTCATCTTCCATTGAAGATGAGTGACTCACTCAAATGATTACAAGCCTCATATTTGGTAACATCTGATTGGAATACTCTACTTCATTTTGTAGCTGTGAAACCTACACCTTTTGCCATAAACAAAGATTGGAACGTACCTCTTTTCTCACAATGCCTCAAATTCCTCTCTTTTAACCTGAGGAGGATGAGTACCGAGTATACTCGGGCAAGAGTCTACGGGAAATGTGTGGTGTAGCAAATCAGCAACCTAATGGAATTTTTCATGGCCAAATGCACAGAACACACTGAGCAAATAATTACATTTTTAAATGTAGCTGTTATAGTTCCCCACTTGACCTATGCACCTAAGCAGTGAATGTTTTAGAGTGGACTATTCCAATACTTACGTGGAGGTCATCATGGTGTTGCCCATCTGGCCCATGCGGCTGGTGGTGTAAGTGTAGGTGCTGCTGGTGTTTGCAAATCCTTTGCTTGGATAAGTGCCTGGACATTTGAAGTGGAACAAAGGGATAGAGTATTACACCACTGCTAAAACCACAGAGGTTAGTCGCTGCTGAACCAATCAACTTACTCCTGTTTCCATCATGATGGTTAAAAAATAATCAAAAGATCACACAAACACAAGGAATGATGGAAAGTCTGTCCATGTTATAGGAAAGCAAAATAACTGAGAAGCAGAATGTTACATTTTGACATTAAGGAGATACATTGTATCTTCCACTGGTACAAAATGTTAGCTCCAAGCTAAATACTGTTGTAAGAAAATGAGTAGACATGTATCAGTAACAAAGTAAAAGCACTTTAAAATAGATACATACATGTACATTTCTGTTCATCTGCTTTTTAAAGTGAAGATAAAGAGTTCACTATTTAAAAAGGGCGATGTTATAGTGAACATTAAACAAAGAGAGATTTGAATCATCATACATCATCAGGGAAATGGCACTCAACAATTAAAAGATATGATCTGTTAAGAACCTACTCTTTTGGACATCTTTTTAGCATAGCAAAAAGAGTGCAATCTTGCAAACTGACACTTCAAAATGCACTTTTCCAGCTCACGTTGTTCTTGCTGCTTCCTTAACTTTAAATAGACTGTCTGTTGCATAGAAACATCAATTTCTCACCAATCCAGGCCCGTAACTATGGGGGGGGGGGGGGGGTTCAGGGGGTTCGAACGAACCCCCTGTTCACTGGACAATGCACAACAGACTTATATTCCCCTAACACCTGAAATTGTGACAAGGGTTTGAGAACAGGAAGCCTGGCTCTGTGGAACTCACCAACAACACAGCCATCATCCTCGATGTCGTCCAGGTGGTAGCCGGCGTCGCGTTTGGTGTCGATCTCACGGAAGCCCTTGACGACGACCCCAGGTCGAGAGTCCAGCATGCTTGCCATGTGAGGAGTGGCCAGCCGCTGCCAGTGGTGCAGGGCCATGGAACCTGGGGGGAGGTATGGTGTGGCAAGAAGATGATAGCCGTGAAAGAATTGAAAGAGTTTTTGTAACAGTGCAGGAGAGGAAGGGGGATTACAAGAAGAAAACAAACAATTGTTTGTCGACTCAATGACAGGAGAGTCAACCTGGGCCACATTTACAATACATAAGATCAGAATCCTCATACACAACTTTGGAGTAAGCGATTAATGGCTGTGAGGATAACCAAGAAGTCCTGAGCAAAAATGGGCAAGTCAAGTACATGTAGTTTACCCCAGCAAGCACAGTGGTTTAAATTCTTTGAAAGACATGGGGAACCTTTGGACACATCTGGATTTACACCAAAAACACTTCCATTTCGTCTTTTAAGAAGAGGATATTTG
Organism: Diadema setosum; assembly: GCF_964275005.1. Lineage (NCBI taxonomy): Eukaryota > Metazoa > Echinodermata > Echinoidea > Diadematoida > Diadematidae > Diadema > Diadema setosum. The sequence goes on from NC_092706.1 coordinate 12,762,354, forward strand.
GGAGAGTATTTTGTGTGCCCTGAAGGCATATCCTGCATCGTACAGATATACATTACAGATTATTGTGGAACAGTGCTCTTCAGGAACAACATAATTAGTCTGTTCAAATTTGAGACATTTTGAAGTGCTTCTTGAAAGTGGTTTGATGCAAGATCAGTTCATGAATGTTTGTTGCTGTTACTCACGAACACAAATAACTTATGTTTAGAGATCCTGTACTGGCACTTCACAGGACAGCACAGAGCAGTTCTCCGATTGGAGCAGGGGCAACACCAAACAGAACTAACAAACACAAATGAACCATCACAGTCAGTTTTCTTTCCCGAGTAACGTCTCTCTGCCACCTACCTTCCATTGGTTTGACGATCTGCAGCTTCTCCGGCATGTACCCGCGGAAGCTCTGGCCGCCGCCCCCGGCGGGAACTGTGGAGATGCCCGAGATTCCCGACAGTCCCGACACCATGCTCTCTGGAGTCGGGCACCTGTCCGAGTCGGCGTGCCGCTCGGCATACTCCTGCTCGGCTTTCTCGTTCTGCTGGCGTAGCTTGAGGCGTCGCAGTGCCGTAGCCAGGTCGTTGGAGCCGGGTATGCTGGACACTGGAGCGGAGGAGGAGGCTCTGTGGACCACGGAGACGGATGTTTGAAAATGAGGGTCATCTTTGTCATTTCATTCAATCTAAATCAACTGGGCGACATTCAACTTGAACAAATTCACTCTATAAAGTCTCATTGCACTAATATTATGATGTGACTTGTCTACAAACTATTTGGACAGTGACCTCACAAAATGATTTCAAAAAGAAATTCACAACGTAGTATAAACATAGATATACATGTATACAAATATACATATTTGACCCATCGTGCAAGTAGTCATGGAATAACTGTGAGTCTTCCATCTTTTTTTCTCATTCATGATAAGGAAGAAGGCACCAAACCCATCATGTTTCAAATGACCTGCAAGTAGGCAGCAGTTCTGCTGAGTCCCTTAATGGAGTACAAGAAGGTAACAACTCTACAATGCTGCAATTTTAACAATGCTGCCGAGTCAATATCGCCAATCTGCCCAATCCATTCTTGCAAACAAACACAAATATAAAATCAAATATTTAAAGAGAATGAGTTAGATTGTTTATCCTCTACCAGAGTTTTGAAGAGGTTGGGTCCAATCTCGGGACTCAACTCCCAACCCTCCTAGGAACACTACTCTACTTACCCTGTGGGGCTATTGATGGACTCGCTGTCACCCTCATACATGTCGCTCCTCTCGGAGCCGACGAGGGAGATGACCGAACTGGACGGGGAGGTCTTCTGGCTGTAGAAGTCGCTGCTGTAGCCCGAGCCGGGGCTGTTGTGACTCCGCCGGTTCACCACTTTCACCGTCTTCATCACGTTCTTGTTGTACTCCCTGGAGTGCAAGAAATAAGGGAGATCGCAGGTTAGGCTGGCAGGATAGGACGAATCCCTTGAATCAAAACCCATTCATCCTCTCCAATCATCACCACGGGACTCTTGGTATATCAAAACTACATTTCCCCTGAATTTCATCCTCCTCAGAAACATAGCAATAGATGTAAATAACCAAGAGTCAATTACTGATAAGAGTCCCTTAAAACCTCTTCTTAAAGGAAGGAAATACTAGAATTGAAGACCAAGTGAAAAGACATTGACCACAAGAGATTTAAATATACAATGTAATACGATGCTGCTTTATTCTTACAAATTTTACATCCAATGTTAATCTTAAATCTGCCTATACCCTGCAACACATTCTAATGTGAGAACTGAAGTCAACTATTACTCTCATCACCATGACTTGATTTTTCACTCAAAATATAAAATTGGAGGAGTGCATCCTTTCCCTTTGAGTGGATTCCATGGTTTGAAGTCTCAGCATTCCTGTCAAAACAACTCACCTCTTTCCTTTTTTCGACAGATGTGGATCTTTCTCTAACCTCTGCTCCACGGAGTCCACCAGCTCTGCAGCTAAGGAGTCCTTCAGTCAAAAAAAAAAAAAGAAAATGGGAAAACAAATTACAATGCTGTGATTACTTCTTGATGGACAGCATAGTGTGTTTCTGCAAAGGGTTGACTGGTTTCCTGGATAAGCAAAATTGTACATCTTTATCTTTCTACTATCTTCTATGGAAAAACTCTAGATTGGTGGCATCTATTAAAATTGTACTTGACATCAGATTATCTTTTTTTCAGAATAATCAATATAATTTCCTCTGAACTAATTTACATGTACAATTCATGTGGATCAATACCTCATTCTTTTCTCTTCTTTTTTTTAGCACTGAATGGCACTGCTGGTTCCAAGAAAGCGTACACATACATGGTATCAAAACATTATGCTAATTTGTTACTGATGACAAATACATGTGGGTATAAATTTGGTACTTTATACAGTAGTCTTCTGGTCATTTTGCACTGGGATTTCACTAACTTGTTATATGTCTGTCTTCAAGAAAAAACAAATAAATGTAAAGTTTATTTCTTCCGCACTTTATATTTTTCCTTTGTGTTTTCCATGAGATGTACCAAAGTTTGAAAGTAAAAGTCAGTCCTTTGGTTAAGATTTTCTTCACTTGCTAAGGTCATCTTCCATATGAAGGTGAAACAAATGCGAACTTCACAATAATCACTTGTTTGCTTTTTGTTTTGAATGATTTGTAAAAAAACGATGAAGCAAGGTTTGAAAGTGAAAATCTGTTCCATGCCTAAGATAACCAACTGGGGAAGCAGATTATCTAAATTTATTTTCAAGGGCTTACCCATTAAACACACAATCAAAAACACATGAAAGAGGTGAACATATTGTGAGTCTCTTTCACAGGGTTATTATGGAAGAGAAATGCTTCCCTATGAATTTGTCTTTTGAATGCTAGCACAATCTTTAACGTACTGATACTGTCTCCTTTCCTAAAATCACAGAAAGGATTTCTGAAGCATATCTTTACGAGGCATCGCATATCCAAACTTACAGTTCATAAGAGGAAGAAAGATACTTTATTCAGATGGTTCAGTGGAGCAGTTGATTAGAGTTTACAAAATGATATCAGAGATTGGACTTACACTGTCAATGATCTCATATACCTGCATCATAACCATTTCCTTATCATAAAGAGGAGGTGTGGATTTACATTGTCACATGTTCATGACACTAGCAAACATCACGTCCATTTGTGTCAATATCATTCTCTCTCTTATGAGTGTTATAATGGACATTCTGCAGAACTTTGCTCAGAGCTGTAGTTCATTTAATGAGACATATCTCCTAAGATAAATGTTTGACTTGGCAAAAAACAAAAACAAAACACAAACTGATAAAGCCTGTTACTGCAACATTTAATGTGCATATTTGATCATCATATTATCGGCACGTTATCGACCGCGTGAATGTACAAGGTGTATACATAAATTTCATTAGTGCATAACTTCTTTTTCTTTTCCAGAGCTGATTTGAGTTTTGCTTTCTACACGTACGTCAGTATACACGAACAACAGTATACAAGAAAGTTTGGCCGCAGCTTGCCCCGACACAGCAACAACCAGGGTCACCTCCCTGCAACAACTAATACATACAAAACTGGATTCACAATCCAGCAATGCACTGAGTATGGAAAAGTGGATGGAACAGTCCGTCATTACATCCGTCCTCAGAAGAAAAACATCCATATCAAATTTTGAATACATTTCTATACCAGCTTCACAGCAATACTTTCTCCTTTTCCTACTGTACTTCCTTTTTTCTTTACTTTAGAGTGTTAAGTATTGGGTACTGCTCAAAACTTTTCATATTGATGTAAGAAGACAGGAATGGAGAGAATGGAGAAAAAGGAAAAGGAGGAAGACAGGAAATGAGACATTCAAAAAAGAATAAACAGAAGAGGAAAAAATACCAGCAAACTAATAACTTTTAGTCAAGAGGACTATGAACTGACTCTAATTATTCTTTTGGTTCTCAGAAAGCACTAATCATATTTGCAAATCACTTCTACAAGAGGGGTAAGATCCCCTCTGATAAATCTAAGACATTAATCTTGATATGAGTTTTTTTTTTTTTTTTTTTTTTTTTTTTTTTTTTTTTTGGGGGGGGGGAGAGAGGCTGGGTCTGTTAACATCATGGAATTCATTAGTAATACACATTAACCTTAATCGTGGACTGTAATGGCAGTATTAGATATCAAGCTGTGTTTTCAAAATCCAGTCTTTTGCGACTTCTTTGGATTTGGGGAATTTATGACACTGCAAACAATTCAAGATCTTTTTCATGATCTCCTCATGTGCTATGTAAATGAACACCAGTGTACGTCCACTTCGCAATACTCTGTAGGTGTAGACACTGCATTTTTCACTGGGGCTCTACTCTACTTTCACAAATTTCACAAGTTAAAAGAAAATTCACACGTTTAACAACCAGGTTTAAATATCACTCTTCAGTGATGTGATTACTATGTATGGGTGACATACTTGTACATGGCCACACAGTTGTGCATGCAGTATGGGCAGGCAGTAGCTTCAGATAGATGCCTAGCAATACTAAAATGTACAAGTACATATATGCACATGCATGCCTCTCGTCAGAGTGCATGCAAACAGTATCATATTCATGTTTCGAATCAATTCATCTACAGGCAAAATTGTCTTACAACTCCCAATTCCAGAAATATTATGCCATAGAGATATTTGGCATTTACAGAACAGCAAAGCCCGCCTTAGCAAAGCCATGTTAGAGACCTTGTCTACAGTGGCCACCTGTCTATATCGGCAACTATTTTGTCTCTCTTGGGCAGGCGCTGCAGACATATTTGACTGTATTTGTGTGATCTACACATTTACAGAAACACATCACTAAAGAACGCTGAGCTTGCAGTATGCTCCGTCTTTCTAAGGAAATACTCGATGTTTCAGACACACCAAGGAATGCATGACTTCCACAATCTAAATGTGCTAGCAAAACATTTACGCATATTATCAAGATGGCCAAGTTGACGATAGCATTCACACACACCATCGAACATCAGAATAGAGAAGTGAGCACATTATGTGCTGCGCAGTGACTTCAAACACATTATACTCAAATTAAAGGCTGTTTCTTCTTTGTGCAAGCTGCTAAAGGCATCATTGCAAAGAAACCCTTCAAAGCATTTAAGTGGGGACGCATTATGTGAAATGCTCACAGTGAGCAAGGATAATATTAATTTGCATTGCATGCTACAAGCAAGCATATAGTAGTTCCAAAGATGATCAGGTGCTACCATGGTGAAACACTGCTTTTTACAGACTTTCATCTACACTTTTTTTTTGTCAAAAAGTGGCAAAATTGCATAAATTGAATAACGCATATATATCAAGATAAAATTTGTTTTAATCACGAAGCATGTTTTCTCATTTTCATGAAGGAAAGAAAATACAAAAATGTGGTATAACCACACACTAGTCTGCAGTTCTGTACCATGTATACTATTTTGACAGTACATGCTTACAGCAAGGAAAGTTGCATTAAACAGTACTATAACAAAAGGACTGCAAAACAGCCTACTTGTCGATACCCCCAAACTGTAATGGAGATATGGAATTATTTTTTCAGGATAAAGTGAGATGGATCTGCTTTACCAGAATGTTATCATGAAAGGTAAGGGGAGGTAGGCAAAGTCCAGCCAAACACAACCTTTAATATGCATCACAAAGACTCAAACAAAACACTTTAAAAATTTTGATAAGAGCATGTGTGCTTAATCGATATCTGTCATCCCGCCCATCATGACAAAATATGAATGATTACAAGAGGGTGAAGCAAGAGGGGGAGGCGGAGGGAAGAAGATGGGGAGGGGAAGGGGAGGGGGGAAGAGGATGGGGGAGGGGAGGGGGAAGAGGGTGGGAGCAGGTGGGTAGAGGGAGGGTAGAGGGCGGGAAGAGGGTGAGTACAGGGTAGGTAGAGGGAGAGAAAAGGGAGGGGACAGGGTGGGGACAGGGTGGAGACAGGGTGGGGACAGGGTGGGGACAGGGTGGAGACAGGGAGGAGATGGGGAGGGAAGAAGGAGGGGAATGGGGGGGGGGAGTAAGAGACTAGGAAGAGGGAGCAAAGAGCACTGATGTTAAATGCAAATTTCGAACGTTCACAACAACCTTCTGGGTTTTGCGAAAAGTCCCACACATATCCACAACTGAAATCTAACATGATGGTGTTATCTACAGCCCAGCACTTGACTTGTAGCCCCCGATGACGTCATTTCACCTCAAACAAGTGTTGAAAAAACTTTTGCCGCAATTTTCATATCAACAACATGCGATTCATATTTTCTGGAATTTCATGTACATTAAACTTATCTTTATCTTTGTTCTTTCACTCTGTTTTGATCATGTTTTGACAGGCTATCAATGAACTTATCTCCAGAAAACAGCACAGTCCATGGTCTAATCAAGCATGTTCAGTATTAAATTTGGGTCGGTCCTCATGCTTCTAGGCAGATACAACAGAGTTTTGTGGTTGCTGAAATCAATGAGGTAGAGTCAAGCAGCGCTCCAAGACATTTACCACAAGATATTACAAGTGTTGAACTAAACCATAAAAAAGTAAATACTAACAATTTCTACATGAGGGGGCAGCCCTGGTTCACACAAGTGTAAAAGTTTCATCATTTTCATTCCCTTGGGGTAATATCCCCCCCCCCCCCCACATAACATTTTAATTATCTTTCCTTCAGTATATTGAAATCTCTCCACTGAACTTTGCTCATTCACTCATCCAACAAATATGGCCACAATGCAGGGAGAAAACGTGACGCACAAAAAAACAAAAACACAGCGCATTATTGCAATAGTGAGTCAACTGGGCATCACCACCACCTGATCGGTTTGAGAAACATGCCATATGTTCCTCGCATCATCATATGTAACAAAAAATGTATATATAAACAAGTGTGTATATCCTGCGCCAAATGCTCCATTCACACGTTTCAATCTCGTGTGATAAACAATGCCCGACAACAACAGCACGTGGCATGGCTGCCAGTCAGTACTTGGTACATCACGTGTATTCTTCAAAGCTCCGCTGTTTGTTAGTGGCGTAAGAAGACATTGGCTGAGAGACTGAAAAAAAAGACAAATGAGGATAGAAATACTGAGAGATGGAGAGAGCTGGAGGAGCAAGAGAAGGAGAGAAAGAAAGATGGAGAGAAAGAAATGGGAGTAAACTTACGGCAGGGAAGACTGGAAGGGGGTTGTAGTAGGGGCCAAAGCCGATGCTTCCGCGGGGCATCGAGTTCCGGTTGGATCTCTTGGCCGTCTCCTGTGCCTCCTGCAGCATGCGGTACACCTCGTCGTACTTCTCTCGCATTTCCAGCAGCTGATGGAAAGAGTCATAAAATGATAGAGAGAACATGAATCAAAAAGTGAAATTGTCTCACTCATTCTCATCTGATCCATGTCAAATGAATGTAGTTAACATCTACATCACACACACATACACACACACACACACACACACACACACACACAAAATAATCCCAAAATTGCTTCATAACAATGAAAAGAAGGAAAAAACTTTTAAAACAGAAAGAAAACTCAATCAAAAGGCTAAAAAAAAAATGCCTGATCAAACATTTTTGGTGCTTATGCTATGGTTGAAACTTCTTCAATTCTGCCTTGGGAGTGAAAAATATGATGGTAGATTCAACTGCATTAATATCCCTTTGGGTGCCTGTGCACTTAGTCATGACTACCATACTGTCAACCTATGTATGCTGAATTCTCATTTTTTATTTGGGCAATAAATGATTGGACAAACCCCTTCATGTGAAACAGCAAGATATTTCTCCACAAGGACCCTCAAGATACCACAGCGGTGAGGATTGCACACTCCCAATTCATAATCGGTTATAGATTTCAGTACACCTACATGTATAATGTATGTTGGAGGGGGAGGGTGAGAGGGAGTCACACCCATTGTTGGTGAACAGGTGCATTGTATCAAACACACACACACACTAAATGTAGTGGAAGGTTTAAAGGACAAGTCCACCTTCATATACATTAGGATTGAGAGAATGCAGCAATATTAGTAGAACACATCAGTGAAAGTTTGAGGAAAATCGGACAATCCGTTCAAAAGTTATGAATATTTTATGTATCTGCGCAGTCACTGCTGGATGAGAAGACTACTACAGTGTATGATGTCACATGCGTACAACGATATAAGGAAAATAAAAGGAGAATTTCACAAAACTTTACTTTTTGAATAAAGTGCACATTTCTTCGACTTGTTACTGACGTATGTTATGGGTAATATTATTCCCCTTGCTTTCTGAAAGAGAGAAGTTGAATGTTCTTTTGTTATGTGAGAAAAGTGAAAATATGTTGAATTTTCTTCATTCTTTCTTTATATCGTTGTACACATGTGACATCACAAGCTATAGTAGTCTTCTCATCCAGCTGTAACTGAGCAGAAACTTCAAAAATTCATAACTTTTGAATGATTGTCCGATTTTCCTCAAACTTTCACTGATGTGATCTAATATTATTGCTGCATTCACTCAACTCACATGTCTATGAAGGTGAACTTGTCCTCTATTTCTGTGCCAAGGACATTTGACAGTGTGTACAATCCTATGAGGTTTTTGAAGGCAATTGGCACTCAAAGCACTCAAAGGGTTAATAAGTCAGTTCTCACCTCTTGAGTCAGCTCCTGCTGGGCATCCTTGGAAGCCTGGAGATGCTGATGCATCTCTTCATTCTCCACCGTCAACTGAAACAGAGAGAGAGAGAGATAGAAATTAAAGGCATAGTTTACCATTTGCAGATGAAAGCATTAGTGCTTTAAAATAGTTCTAAAATGTGAGTTAGGGATAGAAACAACCACTGTCAAAATTTGAATCCGTATAATCGATGTTAAGTGTTGTTAAATACACAAAATGTGAACAATAGTTATAATAAAAATGTTTCCAGACTAAACCGTATACAGTTACGGTTTACTGAGAAAAACCCTGATATCTCCTTATATTTTAGGTTTTATTGCAAATATTTAATATGGTAGGATGTTTTATGATACAACAGACCTACACATATGCATCAAATGTGATATCTTGAACATTTTTGAAATCACTGCTCCCAAAGGTAAACTGGACCTTTAAGTCATATATCATCAATGATTCAATATACTGGACAGCACTTCCTTGGATAGCATGTTTTTACTTCTTGTTTTTGTTGTATTTTGTTTTTTGTCTGGCCGGTTCAGGTTGTAATTGTCATTGCATTTTCACCATGCCATGGCAAGATTGAGGACAGACCTTTTTAGTCATGTGCATAGATGTTCTCTGAACTTATCCACGAGTGTGTTGCAATTGTCAAAATGTGCTGCGGAAGAGAGCTAAAGGACTTGACGGTTTAGAATTATTTGCGGTACGTGCCTGTTATCCAACAATCACTTGTCCACGACCGCTACTAATGAGGTATGGTTGTGCTGTATCTTGACTGTGCACAAGTCAATCTCCATACATGCCAGCCTTCATTCAGACCTAAAGAATTGATGGCTTGACACCCATTACTTGCCATATCAGGAAAAAGCACATGACTTGGCAAGCCTTGACCTTTCACAAAGTAGCCATACTTCTCAAATGTTATGAATTGGCACAGACCCACATTCCATATCTTCAGAAGACATCTATCCCAAAGTCATCTATCCTCAAGTCCTTTTCACACAATCACCATTGGCTACTTCATCGCTCACCTTCTTGACTTTCTGCTGGACATCAACGACCTGTGCCAGGAGGGTCGTCACCTCCTCCTGCAACCTCATGTTGTCCTCGAACTTCTTGCTGAGTTCCTCCGTTAAGATCTCTACACTACCCCTGGACTCCGCTGAGAGAGGATAGAAAGAGAGGGGAAGGGAGAATAGTAGGGAATCAAATGATGAACATAAATAATTATAAAAGTCAGCTTTGGTTTCAGTCCTCAAAAAAGCAGATATTATCATTCATCCAGGATTTATCAGGATATACTGTTATAATTTAATTGGATGTATTAGGATTTGTTGCCCATACTATCAGGGTTTGTCAATGGAATCATTCAATACAATTTTTTCATATAAATGTATAGTTCTTGTTGTTGTGGTCTCATCCTTGTTATTGTCGGCGTGATGGAAGCAGAAAGACAGTTGAGAAGAGGTCCAAGAGATAGGGTAAAGCCCACCGCACACTACATGTATTCGTTCAGACCTGTCGCATGACTCTAGGGCATACGACCAGTCACATGACACTACACCGCCCACTATATGGTATTACTACACAACTAGGATTACGACCGTTCTGGCTTCAGTACATTTTAGCAATGAGTATAGAAGTGGACACAGTGCACATTGTTTGCGCTTCTACACTCTCTGCGTAATGCTGCATCGTGATTGGCTGAAAGCCTATGAACGGTTGTGGAAATTCTACATGTCAAAAGGAATGTCTTAGTGCCAGTCTCTACGACTGGCACTAAGACCCAGTCGCACGACTGGAAACTGGCAAGGCTGGTGACGTCACACTCCAGTCTTAAGGTCGTATGACTGGTCTAATCGTATAGTGTGCGGCAGGCTTTAGAGAGACAGATAGGCCAACTATAACCATACCTGGAGTTGGGGTGAGAAGAATGTATAGTGCAGGCACCTACTTCATGAATCAAAGAGTTCATTCTCTCTGTTAGGGACACTTGTATGTAGCGTACTTTATATGTAGCTCTGAAAAAGAGAGGGCGGGACCGCATCTCTTACCCAGCTCCTTGAAGCAGTCCCTGACGAGCTGCTCCTCCTTCTCCTCAATGCACGTCGTCGTCGTCCGCAGCTCGGCCGTCTCGATCCGGAGGTTGAGGTTCTCCTCCTCCAGGTTCTTGATCTTCTTCTGCAGCGTGTCGATGTCGATGAACTTGGATTGGATGCACATCTTGTTCTTGTCGCTCCTAAACGGAGGAGAAAAACAGAAAAGAGATATGTCATGTGGCTGGCAAGAGCCACAGTGGCAAAACCTTGCACATTTCAACTAGTTCTGACAGTTTTAAAGTTCTTGAAGTTTTGCCAGAGTGACCGACCACAAACTTCCTGAAACATTCTCAGGAAACTTCTTGCGAAACTTTCCGCTCAAACTAGGGAAATTCCCGAGCCCCTGCGAGAATAGAGGCACAAAATGATGGAGACATTACAAATTTCTCACCATGCTCCTTCATCCTCGGAGTCGCTCTGTCCAATGTCATTTGTGTAGATTCGGAGGAGATCATTCTTCAACTTGATCTCGTGATGCAACTGTGTATTCTGTAAATGGAAGAAAGAGAGATTAAACATCATCATCAATAACTGATCTGATCAAATTCAGGACAAATCTGAAAAGAAAAGCCTTGTGAGTGCAAAAATATTGATTTGACAATGATAAATAGAAACACAGCTTAATAATGATTTGAGCACAGTTAACAATATTACTGTATACGCCGAATATTTCGCGAGGTTTTTATTGTCGCGAATTTCGCGAGTCAGGTGCTATTCGCAAAATTAAAGACACACGAAAATATTAACTCTGATCTTGATGTGAATGCGACGTACGCATGTACACTTCTCCATTCAGTACAGGACTTCACGATCGCGAATTTAACCACTCGTGAAATCGTCAGGAGTTCCCGATTCACGAAAATTTAGACTCGCGAAATGTACGGCGTGTACAGTAGTAGGCTACTTTCAAATCAAATTGGTAACCCTCATATGGATCAGTTATTTAAACTCTGACAGTGATTGTGAAGTACTCTTCACAATTTCACCTCACAGGTCACTTATTTTTTTTGTTTGTTTGTTTATCACTTAAAGTTTTTTTTTTGTAGGAAACATTTTTTCCATGATTTTGCTCAAACATATCACAGACATTGGGTTTTAGATCTCCTTCAGCAAAGGTAAACAAAATTCATCGCAGCATTTTCATGAATATCAGACTTAAATGCCTTTTCTGTATCATGCAGCTAATGTATAAAGGAAAAATGATATGGTGATATGAGAGAGACATATATTTTCAGCTGTCAAAGAATTGACACATCTGATGTGTTGCAATTATTCAGTCAAAATGATCTTTGATAAGATCATATTCTGCATAATTCATTATGATATCTGGCCCTTGTGTACATGTAAATCCTCACATCTATAAGACTTTTGCTTTGAAGTACTCTTATTCATCTTCTTCCACATATAAGTATCATGTCAAGTTAAGCTATACATTCAGCAATGCATCTCTAGCCAAGCAGGGCCAGGAAATTGATAGAAAACAGCCCAGATGCAATATGGCACTGGTGTAAGTTTGTCTGAAAGTATCAGGGAGGGGTAGCTTAATACCTTGTGTGAACACATTCACAGAGTGAAATTTAGAACATTCATTATTATTTTTTTGGGGGGGGGGTGGGGGTGGGGAAGAGGGGGTGATTTTTTTTTTCTTGCATCACGTGAATCAACCTTAATAAAAAGTCACAGGAAATCCCCTTCGAAGAGGAAATGATGAAACCATCGAGTAGTTTTGCATGTTGGGTAGAAAGTTTGTTGCTAAAAACAATCAAGTGTGAGTTTTCATGAAATTCTCACAGCATCCTGTACCAAATCACTAACCATGAGTTCTATGAAGCACCCGGAATACACATCAAGAATACCATGATGAAATGTAATTGTTTAAACAGTGGCATGGCACCCGGACATGACAAAATTTGAAAACCTTTAAAAATATGTCACATACAGACACGAAAAAAAAATGAATTAAATACAATAAACCTTTAAAACAGTTGATATGAAGTATTAAGGAAATGCCCCTTGATTATGTTGTGCTGTCTAGACATTTGATGTAAGTTCCCTCTGCAAACGCCCCTTTATCACTATCACACCTCAAATAATTGGTAGTATGCAGTGTGATATATCCAAACATTAAAAAAAAAAACACCAACAACTCATGTGCATTTTTATTTTAATTTTTAACTGTGCTAATAAAAGGCGAAATGAGTTTAATGGCACTTTGTCAATATCTACAGAGTTAAGAACACTGCAGATAAAAGACATGAAATCAGCCAACTTCAAGCATTTCAATTTTTAACTGCCTCTGTGACCCACACTTGGAGGTTATCATGGTTTTATGTCCTTCCTAGTTCTCTGCCTGCCTACAGATGGAACACTACAAGAGCAATCTGATACTCGGCTGCAGTTATCAGTCACCTTTCCTGACTGATAACAGGAAAAGTCACAGTATATCAAATTTGGTCATATAAGCTAGTCATTCTGTCATTAATTGACACCTGAAGCGATATCACATCAGTACCTTTAAAAAGAGCTGTAAAATTTTGTGGCACTTAAATCTCACGAGCATGGAGTATACATGAAAGCGGTCTGGATCGATCAATAAATGTGTTTATATGGGATTTTATCGGTAAATGATATCAGTATCAAAAACATAACAGTCACAATCAAAACTTTATAGTTTACTGCAACTTTTTCCCACTTCTAGTGCTGGCGTGTGCCTGACTTAAAGTCAATTTAATGTTGTTAACAAAAAACAACAACATAAAATTCATTATTATGAATAAAAAGCAAGAGATACATGTGATTAAAAAAAAAAAAAAAAGATAGATGAACCGATACCCAAAGAGAAAGCAGAAACAAGATCATTGGTACCATCACCGACAGTAAGCCAAGATTATCTTCTATTATCCTCCTCCTCTTCTACTTTTTTCTTCCTTCTCTTCCTCCTCTACCTCATTTGTTTTCACTTCTCTCATTTGCTCTTCTTCTGTTTTATTGCCACAGAAAACTACTGGCCAAATTAAAGAAGAAAAAAAAAGTCTGCCGTTATCCCTTGGCTGCATGTACTTGGCTGCATGTACTTGTACATCTTTTAACCAAACTGCAAAACCTTCAAAGGTGCATGGGTTGGACATGATTTGCATATAAAGAGGGCAAAAATGTAAATGTCATGTGAGTTTTTTCCCCCAAGTCTGCAGTATTTGACCAAAATACAATGTATCCAAGTAAAAGCTATAGGGCATGCACAAAGTCATGAATCCCCCCCCCCCCCAACCACTGAATATTTTGAATGCACAGACCACCAAGAGGAGTTTACAACTTCATTACGAAATTGATGAGTGGACAAAGTGAAATGTAACCAATGGATAGAAACTGAGCAAGAAATGTTAATGAATGCGAATAGGTCCAATAATTTTTACTTCCAGATGAAATCTCAGTTTGTCTATTGACCCATGACCAGAAAGTATTGTGCAATGTTTGGATAAATATATGGGACCATCAAAATTCAATGTGTAATGAATGGTTGACAACACAACATTTCTCCCTTATCATTTCCACCTTTGAGTTCTTGTTCTACTTAGATCATAACGAGCGAGCATCATAATCAGTGTAAGTAGTCATAAAAATAGATTCTCGTTGCATGCACACGTGACTACTCTCAAGCATCCGCACATGCACTAAATGGGCACCTAGGGCTGATCACATGATCAGCCGCGTTTAACAAACTGTATGTTCTGCCAATTGAACTTTACATTCACTAATCAGATTGTGAAATCTTAAGTAGAAGGCTAAATCTCTCTACAAATATTGAGCTTCTCAAGTATGTCTGATATAATGATATTAATTTTCATTTCTTTCTTATTTAATTCTCAGGAGGGCAAGGTACAATGTGTAGGTATGTTACTGATATTTACTTTTCTCATTACAGAATTTTCCATGATTTCACTAAAATTTGTCAATATTCATATTTGAAGTCATGAATACATTCTATCTCAGAATAAGCTAGCCTTAATATTGCCTTGTAGTTCCTTTCCAAAAACAGGTGTGGAGCAAAAAAAAAACTGCCTGAAAATTGCTATTTGTTCAACATTTTTTTTTTCTCGGGGTGGGGTCATTTTAAAGGATAAATTTCTTTTGAAACAAAAACATATGCTGAGGAGTTATATTTCTATTGACAAATTTTGGAGACACTTGTAAACATAAGTCTGCATATGTGAATCTAATTATGGAAAATGGGGTGAGCAGATTAAAACAAGAAATTTATCAAATTCTAATTGGAAATTTTAAGGGAAGTATCATACAATTTTGTTGTGACCCAGAAACTCTCTTCCCCTTCCCCCACAAAAAGAATAAAAACAATAACAGATGGTCGACTCAGATATCAAATACAGTAGGATATCATATATGTCCCCTGTGAGTCCATGTACTGACTTAACAAATGTTTTCCTTTTTTTTTGGGGGGGGGGGGACAAACATCTACATTCCCTCTTTGAAAAAATAATCCAGATTTGAGAATTTGTTTCCATTATTTACAAAATAATGTATCAATAACGTAAGAGTGTCTGCCATCAAAATATTTCATGAATTTCTCAATTTACTTTTTAAGAGTGCTCAAAGATATTTACCAACAAGTCAATGGTTCCTTTAGATATGAAAAAAAAATAACAGGGCTATGAAAACATGAAGTAAACATGGTTAGAAGGAAATATTGATCCCTTATCATGTCCTTAAAACAAGGTCGGTGGCAAAATAATTCACAACAACATGACATGTTGCTATCATCAATTTTTAATAATGTGTCAACATTAAAAAATGGAACAGAGGTTGAGAGAGATACTCCCACACCAGAAGCTTACCCATAATGAAACATGAGCAAACAAAATAAGACATTCGGCATTACTGTTCGGCACAACATGCCCCCAAATTGGCTCGAGATAAATTGCAATGAGCATTTTCCTGCGCGTGCGCTGAGCAAACTTTTGGCTCACGCCTTTGATGTGCTCTAGAGCAGATTATCATTATTATTTTTTTGTGGCAGTACGGTATTTCGATGAGAACGCTTCTTCCTTAACACTGACGTAAAGTAGTTCTTCATGGTATTAAGATAAGAATTTTCCAACAAATCTATCAATTTGATACATCACTATAATTTGGACCATTTCACTTTCCTGCCAAGTTATGGAGCAAATGACACATTTAAAAAAATAATAATAATTATAGTAAATAAAAATAAAAATAAATAAAAGATAAAATTAAATCTGAAATAGATGTACAGATCAGAATGTTAACCTTTAATATATGATTATGATACCTCATGCAGCCTTTCTTATTAATTCTCACTGGCTAATTTCTCTTCACTACATGTCCTTCCAATATTTTATAGATAACTTTACAATTACATGCAGGTCATAATTGTGCATAGACCTACATGCTGTATATCCTAGATGGCTTGTAATATATTTAAAGCACGCATTCTTATCAGGGGGTTCAGAACAAGGGAGAAAACAGAGTATCACTAATCTTGTGACCGGAAGTGATCTTTCTCTCCTAACCACAAAATCTGAAATTACTTGCAAGTCCCAAGTGCTACAAGAGCAACGGAACCAGCTGTCTGATGTGTGTTGCATGTGCAATATTTATAGATATTATATTATAGATTGTCAAGCCACGGCTATTTATGCCGACAAAGCATTATTCACTGCCAACTTTAACACCCTTCCATAGAAATACTGTCAGTAATGGTGTGTATACCTCATGCAGTTGTAAACACTAGCCCGCACTGAAATAAAGAGATAATGCTCATGAACTGGACAGTGTGTTGGATCGTATGTTCAGTCCGTAGTGTGTGAATCGTTTGTCCGTTTCTTTGTGTACAAATTTCTTCCTTTCTTTATTTCTCATAAACACAAAATGGAAGTTCTCCACGAGCCATACAATGTATATAAGTTCAAACATGGGAGGAAATATGGAGTTGGCTTTTTATGAGGACTGCGCAAATATATCACTACTATTAAAAAGCTGTTTCACTTTCTATATACACACATAAAACCTAGACTGGTTACAGCTACATACATGTACTTAAACAAATAACAGTATCCTTGCACTTTCGGTACTCCCAATAGAGAGGGGTTCACTGTGATGATCAAGTTTACAGTCACCCATTCCAAGAAAAAGAGATGGGTTCATATTAAAGAGGAGAGTCAAAGAGTGCATTGTCGAACATTTATGACCTCTAATGAGGGTAAAACAAAACATTGTTGGAGTGTATTAAAGCCATGGATTTCAGTATGTGTATGCAAAATAGTGGCAGCCCTGCTGTGCTGGTAAACTTGGGGGGGGGGGTGAGATGGGAGCGGGAGTTAGTGTTTAATAACAGGAGGTGAGGGTCTGTTTTACCGGCAAGAGTGTTGATACATTGTAAAGCGCCTCCAGCATCACAACAAGGTGATGCGGCACTACACAACATGAAGACCATCGTCGCTATGGCAACCAAGGAGGAGAGGGGTGTGGTCAGCAGACACGAGAGAGAAGGAGAGAGAGAGAGAGAGAGAGAGAAACACACAGAGAGAGGGGGAAGATACTGTAGGGCTATTAATGACAAAGAGAGAGAGAAAAGATGCTGAGGAGGAGGAGGAGGAGGAGGAGGAGGAGGAAAGACTTTTGAGATGCTCACCTGGTCTCCGATGACGGTAAGGTTCTCCTCTATCAGCTCGATGCGGGCCTCCAACTGTTTGTTCTGCTGGAGGAGGGACTGGCCAATCTTGGCTGCCAGCTCCAGGTCCTTTTCCTTCTGTTCTCACCAATCAAGCATTTTCGGGAAGAGAGAAAAGAAAGAAAAATATTTTGTCAGCCTTATAAAGTGCATCGAGTCAATGAAATAGCACATAAGAACAGGCAAGAAAATGATGACAAAACAGATGAATACGGGATAACAAGACATGGCGAGAATCAGACAGATATAATACGGACATACAGACTGACACAAAAACAGACAACAGAGACAGAGAGCTAAGGAAGAGATTTAAAAAATGGATGAAAAGCAGGAACAAGAAGCACATGAAGCTATTGTACATGCATACACAAGGACCGACTCCATTTAATGCCTTAATCACAGCCTTTGAATTTACCATCATTTTCCCAATGACAGACTTTTAACATATCACTTCAATTTTTCTCAAGCTGTTACAATGCCTGCCACTACGGTGAAATGCTCACTCCACTGGCAAATTATGAGTGTACCACGCTGCTTGCAGAGTGAACAATTAAAAGCACACTCCAAGAAAAATATCCTCGCCAGTTGCAATTAAAGTTACTTCAAACTTTGTAGATTTTGAAAGTAGCATCACGCATTGCGGGAGTACGAACATCTACCGCTGATGCGATGTGGACAAGATATACTGAAACATCTTAATTACATGCAGAGCTGTCTGACAAAGTTTTGTTCCTGACAAAAAAGAAAGTTTCCACTGATGCTAACTTGACATAGCAATCTATTCAAACTGAATGCAAAGTAGAAATGCATTTAGCAGGAGCAGGTGAATTGAAACACCAATATGAAACTAAGGTTCTCTGAGAAGAGAAAGTTATCAATGAATTTGAATAAAATGGTATAATGGTCTTAACAGCTTGTATAAAACAGCTTTGTCATGAATTATTGGCAATATTATTCATAGATGAAACTTATCTTATCTTAAGAATTATATTCAAAAAGTACTGACCTCCTCAAGTAGCTTGGTGACTGCATCAATGTCATTGTAGGTCCTGGTCATCTGAACCACACGGTCACCACATAGCGCTGCAAGGAGAGAAGGCAGAAGAATAATATGAACACACTGACCACTGCTAGGATCACACTGACCATTGCTAGGAACATCCTTCAAAATCTGAAAACAGCTGGTGGGGGAGGGGGGAATATGGAGGAATGCAAAAATGGATGAATACAAGTTTAAAAGCAAACTACCACAAGCAGTTAGGTCAAGGCATTGCTTTGGGCAATTTCCATGATACCAAACTCTGGTAAATCTCTTAATCCGTTTTTAATCCGTTTGATTTTGCTACAACACGCATTTCCCATTTTAATACTTGCCGGAGTATACTCAGGACTCGTCCTCAACAGGTTAAAAAAAACAACAACTTTTCTTTTATCTTCTTCCTCCCTCTCTCTATTATTTTGTTGTTGTTTTTCCCCTGCCCAACTGTACTCTTCATCAAACAATGTTTGTGGAACCTTCTTTGGAGGTCCCTGGACGATTTCATTTCAAAATCATGAATCAACAACACTTCTAGATTTTTCACGTTCGCTTCTGTTCTCCTGGTTCATTCGTGTCAACAAAGACAAAGATAGCGACAAACACATACTTGACGTCATTTCTTGGCAAACTACATGGTTGGGTATTTTCTACCCCCTGTTTGCAAAACTCGCCCGATTTGAGACACGTTTCAGGTCTGGTTCAAATCCAAGGTTACAATTGCTCAACTTCCACCTACGCTTTATCACGTAACTCAAGCCATTGCAGTTTCACGCAACCTTTTGTACACTCATTGCAAAACCCACATACTATTTTATTCTTAGCTTCATTCTATTATTTCGACCTAATGCACCTTCAGTCATATCTAATAGTGTCAGTTGTTGTTTAACAGAATGTGCTCTTTACATTCAAGAACAATAAAAGAAGAAATTAACACAAGTAATTTTACATTTTTAATTAAACGCCCACACCTTCCTCTTTTCTTTTCATTTCCCTCTTACTCTTTCTCTGTTTCTAACACACACTTTCTTTCTTTCTGTTTCTCACACACAGTTTCTCTACAAACATGTATAAATATCTATCTGTCTGTCTCTTTTTTACTCACTTTCAAAAAGGAAATGAAATATACCACTACAGAGAAATTATGCTACAATGAAGCTGAACCTCATTTTGTGGCACCACAAGCTTTTATCAACACTTCCTTCATTCATGAACATGGCATTCTCATCTGCTGGGGGGGGGGGAGGGGGAGGGGGAGGGGGAGGGGGAGGGGGAGGGGGAGGGGGAGGGGGAGGGGGAGGGGGAGGGGGAGGGGGAACTTCTGCCATTTTCCGAGAGCTGCCACTTCTGTTTTGCAACCCTACGCATGAAGGTAAGTTGACAAACACTGTGCGGAAATGAACAGGGCTGCAAGAAAGATATAAACTCCTCACATACGGATTTCTGGCTCAATTCAGCAGCTAGGTCAACAATGCTGGAAAAAAAAAAAGGTTGAGAAACCAGTTTCTACTCTTCTTGTCTCACCTACTCTCAGTTTACAGAACTGGATACAGATCAGAATGTGGAAATTCACCATTATGAAGCACATCTGATAAGCTACAAAATAGGGCAAGATACGATACACGCAAATGTTAAAACTACAAGTGTACAGCAAAACTGCCTTTTACAAACCTATTTATTGAAGGGACTAACTGTTGCACAAAAACAATGAACTTCTTCTGCCATCACAGCAGGAATATATCAAAGAGTTTAAAATCCTGTGAGTCAGGGTATCCGAGTAGTTTTCTAAGATTTTGTTCCTCTCAGTTTGTGACTGAAAAAAGCAAATGAACATTGAAACTGCAGTTTAAAATCCTTTGCAGATACTACAGGAAAATATATATCTATGAAATACTCTACACGCTGAATATTTAGCGTTCTAATTCTTTGTGAATCGGGACTTCAAGACAATTTTGCGAGTGGTTAGATTTGTGATCATTGAGTACAAAACTGAACTGAGAAATTATGTGAACATATCATTCTCATGTCACGATCAGAGTTAATATTTTCATGTGTTCTCAAATTCACGACTAGCACTTGACTCACAAGATTCGCTAAAAATAAAAACCTCACAAAATGAATGGTGTATACAGTAGTTCATACCTGCAGCATGATCTGTAAGTGGTGATACAATGCTCAAAGCCATTTACAATAAGATATATACATGTTGTTCTTGTTTGTGTGAGTGTGTGTGTCTGTGTCTATTTGTGCATGAGAATAGTTTGTTGATGCCGTCGTCATTGATTAGATTCATTGATGAGATCATTATTCTGTTGCTGTTGTCATTTCATGATATTACACAAAATTTGGTTTAAAGCAACTACCGGTAAATATTGCCACTTAAGCTGACGGTACAATGATTGTATAAATCATGATCGCCTCTGCTACTCCAACTGAATAATCTATAGAAGTATCAGTATCGAAAGCACGTATCATAAATCATGCAGCTAGCCATGCGGAGTAGAGCTGTGTTCCAGCACTGATATCTCACATGAAATGCCTTTTTGCTAATTGGATAACAACTTCAACAAAGGCACAGATCAGTCAATGCGATTGAGTACAAACACAACATTATTTTTTCCTTGCACTTGCACTGGGATATCATAATCAACGTCGGGGCGTAGAATGATATGGGAGTCGAAGTGGCGGAGAATTGAGTTACCATTTGGATGTAACACAGGATGGCATAATTACCACCAAAGCCAGTCGGCTAATTTTCATTTCACGACGCAAAGGGTCAAATTCCTACACTCACCACACCCTGTGCACGTAAATGTGCATTTCTAACAAGTATGCACAACTGTACATGCAGATATAAACTGTATTATTACAAGGCTTATTAAATCCTTTACAAAATTTACCTACCACTGAAAGGTAATGACTCATTTAAATCAATCCACTATCCTTGACATTTTTTTTTAATAAATGCTACTATTTAGGCATTATTTCATAATTATATTTCCATAGAAATTTACAAATTGTTTGATTTATGTTGCAACATTGCAACAATTTCAAAATGTACTTACAAAACTTTCTTAGCAATTTCACTCTTGAATAAGTACTGACCAATTTTTTTTTTTTTTTAAGCCCATTTTGGAAATCCTGTCTCCTACATATTTGACTTCCTGTTGATTACATAGGGCTGACGAAACTGTCCCATGAACTCTGAATGTCGTTCAGGAAACATTTCGAGAGGAAGAGACACGTTCACACGTGTGCCACGGTGGAGCAGCAGAGAATCAAAATCTACCGTGGGTAGACGTAGCTCCACGTACTGACTTCATTAAATGCTTCCCATGCCCCATAGGCTCTTGATCGACAAACGCCCTGGCCGAAAGAATAGTACAGAACAACTGCACAATAGAAGTGTATGGTAACAATGAAGGCCATTGTAGATGGGCATTCTTTTATTGCACGTAGACAGAGTACAGATGAGCTATGACATGTGCGAATATCACAACATTAGTATTGTCAGTGCTTTACCCCTGGCTTGAACCCTCAGGCCAAACGTGTATTTTCCATTTCCATAATTGCAATCATCAATCATTTCTCATCAGCGTCAACAACTCTCTTCTCTCGATCCTCGCGGCGCTATAAGGGGGAGACGCTTCCTTTTGAACCAAACCGATGGCTCTGCTTGGTATCATTGCCATCCCTAATTGATTTCAGTCAGACTGTATTCACTAAAGAAATTATTGTCATGAATTCTAATGATGCTATAAAACAGGTTGGTCCTGACTACAATCTGTATTATCTATCATTACCTTCATGGATGTCCCATAAGTTTCCATGTTAGGGCACATTTACTGTACACAACAACAAAAAAGTGGACCCTAAAGAATTCTGTTTACATCTCAACAAGAAATGGAAGGATTTCCCACAAGGCAGTATACAAAGGAAACTAATTTCATCCCCATGATAAAGGGAAATATTGTGCTGCACTAGGCGCTGTTCATTAAATATGAAAATAAACATGAAATATGAGCTATCCTTTGCCATTGCAAATTTCCTGTTGCTGCAGTAAAAATGACCACCACTAAACACAAACTGAGACATTTAACCTTGAATATTAATAGCCTCTTCCTTGTTTGGTTTTGCTAGCTTTTTTTTCAATGATTTTGAGATTTGCACACTTGTGAATACATTCTCTCTTGATTAAAGCATGGATCAACAGAATTCATGCACTACACTGCCAATTATTTGTTGTTGTTTTTTTGCCTGAAGAATCATATCTCTTTGATAGAAATTAGAATGTTTGAGGGAACAGTTGCATCACAGAAGAAAATATCAATTTCTCATTGGAATAATCTAAAAGAGGACACTGTCTGCAAAGGATCTATAGTTTGCCTTCTTCTTTATGCACAATTCCCAAATTGAATTGCTTTAAAGGCATAATTTACCTTTTGCAGATGAAACAAAAACCCAGCATTAGTGCTTCGAAATAGTTCTAAAATGTGAGTTAGGGCTAGAAACAGCCAACGTAAAAATATGAATCCATATAATCGATGTGAAGTGTTGTTAAATACACAAAATGTGAACAATAGTTATAATAAAAATGTTTCCAGGCTAAACCATCTACAGTTACGGTTTATTGAGAAAAACACCGATATCTTCTTACATTTTAGGCTTTATTGCGAAAAATTTGTATGGTAGGATGTTTTGTGATACAACAGACCTACAAATAAGCATCAAATGTGATATCTTGAACATTTTTGAACTCACTGCTCCCAAAGGTAAACTGGACCTTTAAAATCAGTTCACTATCATGCCAGGCTTGCACGAGATAGAATATTTGAGAAGCGTTAACTTGAACTTCTCCCTCAAGCAACAAAAACATCTGTTAATATTGCTTTCAGTAAACCCTCAAATGTTCATATTTATCAAGGAAACATTTTGAAAGCGCAATGGGCAGAAAGAGAATAGAGTTACACACTGCTGGTCTAGTACTGTTCACCAACAAAACTTGATCTCTCTAATGCTCTATGTGTACTGCTGGAAAAAAAAAAATTGAACGTCCCTTGCTTTGTATTACCTAATCAAACCAGATATTGTTACATTTTATATAATAGTACCTCATCAGATATCAGAGATTCTGTGGAAACTATACTGTTTAATGAATAACAAAAATCATTTAATAGCAAATTTATAAATGATAACCTTACACTCCAAGCTCCCAAATAATATACTGACTGTATTTAGTCTGCAAAACAACTGCAATGCTTTTTTAAACAGAAATATCTTCCCCTAAAAAAAGGAAAGAAATTACAGCCTGCTGCTATTGTCATTACTTATTGCAATTTAGTATTAATATTAATTTCATTATTACTATTATCATCATCCTCATCATCAACATCATCATCATCATCATCATCATGGAAGTAGTTACATTTTAACAGAGCGTATACCTCATTCAAATTTGATGGAATCTATTTAACACTAAAATTGATTATTTCACAAGATTTTTGAGCTTGTTGTGCAGGTTGATCTGTGCAATCTGCACTTCACAACAGAGAAACATGCACAGCCCAACCCCACACACACAGTCTGTTTATCATATTGAACAAAAAGCCCCAATACTTTAAATAGTTGAAAGAAGACGAGAAAGAAGGGTTGGGAAAGATTGCGCAAAAGACTGACGGCAGGGCTTCTATTCTCAGCAGTTGGGATGAAGTCGGGGCACCACGAAGGCACGAGTCATAAAAGTCGACCTCCATATTTCAGAAATCATTACAAAACATACCACAAATGTGTTTTACTCTTGCCACTTTTGTTAAAAATCACTTTTTCTTTTCTTTTTTTAAAGTGGCATGAATCAGCGGTGGCTTGCCACATGTTTTAGCATAAACTTGGCAAGTCATATCTTAATGATATAAGAAGATGGATTACATGTCTGATTAAAAAAAAAAAAAATCTGAGGTGATTATTTTTTCAGGCATTTATTCACAGACTGCCAAGATTGAAGTGCACTCCTGCTTGAAGCGATTCTCTCGAAGGACAGCCATTGGGAGAGACTGCAGTGTGCCCATCAGATCACATTTTGTCGTTCTCGTGGAGCGAATGATGCAACTGCCACATGATTACCACTTCTGTCCTACATCTAAGGGAATTTTGCAATTTATTCGAATATAAATATAGATGTTTCTTTCGGGTAATGCCAGGAGTTTGAAATTCTAGTACCTGTTTTGTATCTTTATTGAATCTCTTGATAAAACCTGCATCTGGTCCAACCTGTATTGTTGCCTGGCAGGACACGGTTGGATAAGCTGTTTTTTATGAAGAAAATCTTTTGTTCTCACATTCTGCATAAATTTGAGTACATTTAGTACAAAAATCTCTTATTTAAATTTTTTATTGAAATCACATAGGTTGCTACAAAACATAATACACTGACTTTAAAAAAGAAACATTTACATTTCTCAAAGCACATCAAAGGCCTGAAATGGGCCAACATGTGAAGTTCACATTTTATAGCTTTGGTTGAGATGGCGCTTCAGGCTTCCAACTTTTGGGGGGATAGTGAGAAACCTCCTATGAAATATGAAAGAGCATACAATTCTAAGAGGAATTCAAAGTTTATTTGATGAAAATTGGTATTGAAATGGTGAAATTTTCAAAACAAAGGTCTAATAAAAGTTGGGACCCATCTTTTACCATGCAGGACTGCTTTACTCTGTTTTGGATATCTCAACCATTTCAAAACCAATTTTCATCAAATTAACTTTCAATTCCTCCGGAATTGTATGCTCTTTGATATTTCAAAACGGCTTCTAATCATCTCACCAAGATTTAAAAATCTGAATTTCCACCTCAACCAAAGCCATACCGTCCCTGTAATACTGACTAGTTATTTTTATATCTTCCTTTCTTCTACCATCTCTGTACTCACCTGACAATTCTCCGATTTCAAGAATGTCGTAAAGGTATGTATTGATAAACTCCCAGTCATTCTTCATCTCGAGAGATTGAAGTGAAATGTCCATTGTTGAAAAAAAATGGTGACAAAAAAGCAACTTCACCCGTGTTCACAGAAGAATGGACAATCTAAGAACTTTGTGCCTTACGACGATCAATTTTGCAAAAGATAGAAAAATATTTATACGGGGAAACGCTGACAGTTTCGAGTCAAGGTAGGATTGAGTACATGTACAAATTTTGGCGTTTGCCCTCTTTCGTTGCTGATGTTTTCAATTTTCTGCAGCAAATGAGTATGGATCAGTAGAATATATCGCAGTTCTTTTTTTTTTAAGCGGTATTTTACAGCAGTGGGGCAGAACTGTCGCAATTTGTCTGACTGTAGTTGATCTGGGGTGACTGTCCTGACGATCAGAAGTCGCAACAGGTGACGTCTGCAATAGATCCAAAGCTGGCGAAGGGATGGGGGGGGGGGGGGGAACCCACAGAGACTTGGTACTGATTCAGACAAATCGAGTTTGTTTTGTATTCAAAACTTGGCTCGAGTGTCCACATGAATGCAGTTGGGGCTGCGGTCGCACAAATGTCTCTGTGGAAATGGGGACTTGTAAGATTGTAGGATAAAAATGCTGATGACTGATGGTGATGATGCAAGACGCTCGATGCGGTAAATACAAAAAAGCGTTATAACACAGATGACTCGAGGGGATGATAAGTTCACTTGAACTCTTTTACGGCGCTGCTTCCACGACTGAGAAAGCAATAATGGTGCCAACTAAACATGCTAATCGTCTAGTTGAGGTGTCTCGCGCCAGGCAGGTGTCTTCTCCCAATGAAAGACGGTACTAATCCTTGGTAACCACAACACACAGCCTCCTTCGTAAAGAAACAAAGTCTTGCTCTCTTGCAAAAAAGTCTGAAAATGTGACCAAAGTTGCTGTAAGGAAGAAGAGCGATGATTTTCAAGAAAAAACAAAGGGCGAAAAACAAACCAACAAGATGCCTTCAACACAGAGGTGTAAGTCCAACATCCAAAAAGAGTTCAGTTTGAAAGTTTTGATAGTTCTCCATAGACCTACAAGAGAGCTACGGAGACCTGGTAACACAATTTTGCCAAATACTGCAGACTTGGGCTCAATAGGTCTAGCGCGAAGCCCGCGTTTCGGGGCAAACGGCACAGCACCTACAGCCCAGAGCAGGACCGGAGGCTATCTGGCTAGGCACACTGCGATGGCACCTCCACTTTGGAATCCCCATCATGTAGAAACAAAAAGTGTTAGAAAACAACGCAACACCTCACTTCCAGATATGAGAAACAGGAGGATATCCTCACGGAAATGCGCTCGCACCGCTCGTTTCCTTTCAACTGAAGCAAGCACGCTGGCGCCAGTGAAAAAAGTACTGATTTCTTATCACCTGACTGATGTTCACTCTCAAGAGTTTCGCTGCGCGAGCACCAGGGTATGGGGGCAAAGTACAGTGATTGTTTCCATCTCAGAAGCGTTATTATCAGTGGCTTGCTTGCTCTTGAGCAGCAAATTTTATATCATATACCTCATGAAGTTCAAGGAGGGGGAGGATTACAAAGTGAAACTTTGTGTGGAGTGTGGACAAGGGGCAAACTTTGATGATCTGGCTCCTAAACGAGGGTGCACGGCTTCCCTCATACCAGGTTGAGGTTGCCTGTATTGGCAGTGGTAGAGGTGGTGCCAATGGTGATCAATACAGTGGTAGCGATGATGGGAGTGGTTACAGAGGAGGTTGCTGCAGATACCACGCTATAGAAAAGAGTGAAAGTTGATCGAAGGGCTGCTCTAAGGGTTGCATGGCAACTTTTCCACAGCCCGCAGATGGCAGATTATTTGAGAACAAGCATATTTCTTCATACACATTCATCATCAGACAATAAAGTACCACAAAATTCCCATTCTCCCTCTCCAGCCCCACATCCCCACCCCATCCCCACCCCATCCCCACCCCATCCCCACCCCCTCAAGAGATGATCTGAGGAAGACCATTCTCTACAAAAAAATCTCCCTGCCCAACATTGCCAACTATTTTACGTCATTAATGCACTGTGCATTTATCTCTGATATCATCTGATAAAACTGCGGCAGTTGATTCAATGCCAAGTTCTTTATGATGATTTCTCTCCTAAAGTCAGATAAGCAGCGGCAATATGATAATTGTAAACACTCCACGGAAATCAAACATTAATAACTAATAAAAAATGCTTCATAAAAAATGTGTTGTCGACAGCGGTCGGAAGAGAGATGCATGTGTGCGGGTCAACAATAAGAATTTGTACCATGATTACTATACCATCACTGAAAACAGAGTAGAATGTTTGGTAATGATGGTCGTTCTGAACACATTTCCAACTTCCAGGCTCTGGATGGTTGGTGTGTCTCCATTTTATATTAAAAAAAAAAAAAAAAAAAAAATGTCAGCAAAAGGGTAATGATGGGCCTCTGACTTGATTACCCCAGGCATAATTTTAACAGACAGCAATATTTTCCTTGGCAACCTTCCTTGCTGAGAAGTTTTCAAACTTCATTCAGTATATGAAGTTTGAGAGAACAGATTGTTGCAGAAGAGGAAATTATCAGGGCACTAAGGTAATTGATGACTGAATTATTGAGCAAGCACTGCAGAAAGCATGACTTTGCAGCCCCAAATAATGATTACACTATAAAAAGAATTATATTTACATCAATACTGCAGACATTTGAAAGCAATATATGTGTACCCTTTTCTCCTTAGGAAACAGAGACTCATGTTGTTGATTTTGTTGCTCCTCAACTTTAAAACAAATATTAACAATTCGCAAAAGGATACAAAGTAATCTAATGCAATTTTGTTTTTAAAAAAACTTTCACAATGCAGACGTCGCTTGTGTGAATGTATTAATACAGATATGTGCGTTCAACACTCACAAACTCCATGAAAATTTGTTCCCAACAATGAGATACAAACATACAACCACATTATACTGTCTATGTACATAAAAACACATTAATTACATTCTTGCTGAATGTTCAGCTAATATCTAACAAGAGACCCGCGGGTCTAGCGCTCACCTGAGTATCAAAAGTTCACCTTTCATGCAGTCACTAATCTAAATTATTCACAGCTCTACTAAAATTTGACCAGGCATTCTCAAGTAGAAGATGAAAATGTACAATAAGGGCCCAAATTCTTTAAGATTTCTTAATTTGGGGGGATTGGGGCCCCCTGGGGCCCTCTGGGTATGGCATGGTGCCCATTTTGATAAATTGAGATCCTGACCTCCTAGGGATGCTACCTGCCAAGTTTGCCGAAAATCCATCATGAGGTTTTCAGGAAGAAGATGAAAATGTACAATTCAGGCCCCCATTTGGAGCTTCTCACCCCCCCCCCCCCCCCCCCGCCCCCAAGAGGGGCACCCCTGGATCTGCTATGAACAAACTTGAAACTACAGTCATTAATGTACTCACTCATAGTATTATCTTAGCTCTATAACTTCTGATTCTAGAGAAGATTTTTAAAGATTCCTTCATTTTGGGGGGTTTGGGCCCCCCTGAGGGCCCCCTGGGTGGGGCATGGTGCCCATTTTAACAAATTGAGATCCTAACCCCCTAGGGATGCTACCTGCCAAGTTTGGTGAAAATGGGTCAAGGGGTTCTCAAGAAGAAGATGAAAATGTACAATTTAGGCCCCATTAGGACCCCTCCCCACCCCCCTCCCCTGGGTCCCAAGGGGGGCATCCCTGATTCAGCCATGAACAAACTTGAAACTACAGTCATCAATGTACTAACTCATAGTATTAACTTAGCTCTATCACTTCTGGTTCTAGAGAAGAAGATTTTTACAGATTCCTTAATTTTGGGGGGTTTGGGCCCCCCCTGGGGGCCCCCTGGGTGGGGCATGGTGCCCATTTTAACAAATTGAGTTCCTAACCCCCTAGGGATGCTACCTGCCAAGTTTGATGAAAATCAGTCTTGGGGTTTTCAAGAAGAAGATGAAAATGTAAAAAGTTTACGCACGACGCACGACGCACGACGCACGACGGACGACGCACGACGGACGCCGGATGAAGGGCGATCGCAATAGCTCACTTGAGCCTTTGGCTCAGGCGAGCTAAAAATCAATCAGGTACTAGTAGTCAAAAGAACACATTCACTGAGATACCATTGCAGGTTGCTACCATCACAGAGTTACCTGGGGCACCTGCAACTCACTGCCCACGTACAATAATCAGGCACTTGGCAGCTATAAAACACATGGGGTCCTTGCCCAATTGCCCATTGGGGCAAGTAGGAAATATATCACTGTAATGACACATCGCGTAGTAGATGTACCCATACATCTGACATATTAAGGCCATGAATACACAACAGATGTTATGGCCATATTTATCTCAAAAATTATATTTTTGGTAACAACATAACACATGGCTGATTAACTGCCGGAAGCTTTACCCTATGAAATGAGGGTTACTTCTTGAGATAGACCCCGTTTACAGTGCGAGGCTCGGCCGTGGCCGAGCCGCGGCCGAGCCCAGCCCCGCTTCCGTGTAAACACGCAAAAGGCCAAATGCGAGGCCAATTTTAGTCTGGCTTCCAGACCCTCTGCCCGTACTATTTCGCTATTCACGATATTAACCCCCTCAACGTGGAAAACTAGTATAGTTTAAGGTGGTTTTGTCCTGCAAAGGATTTTTCCTTCGGCAAAGGCCTTTGCCCGAACGGCGACTTTGTCGCCACAGAATCCAGTTGGCAAAGGGTCTGAAAACCAGGCTATACCAAATTGCGTTTGTTTACAAGCAGAGCGCCACTACGACAAAATATTGAAAGGTTTGAATTAAAAGCGCGGCCGAGCCCAGCAGTGCAAACAGACAAAATTGCGAGGCTCAGCCGCGGCCGAGCCACGGCTGAGCCCGGCCCCGCACAGTAAACGGGGTCTAAGTAATTTCATAAACCTAATTCGATATTTAATAGCAATTTTATCTAACTCTAATAAGTGGTACATATGCAATATGCATCAGTGTTTAAAGCAGCTGCAACATCCAGACAGAAATGGTTGACTCAACAACAAGAACAACAAATATATAATAATAATAATTAAAAAAACAAAATAAGGCATGCAAACTTCAATCACACTGTTCCCCCTCCATGTTATAACCAAATATGGTACTGACTTTCCATGAAACAAATCTTCCTTCCACTCATAAAAGATACCCTAAAGAGTCACTGGGATTGTTTTCACATTATGAGTATGCTCATGTTCAACATATCTCCAGCGTAAGGCTGAATGACAGATCTGCCACATAGCATCACACAACAAAGAAGTTACTACCAGAGCAGGTCTGTAGTAACTCCTTGGTACAACAAGCCACAGACATATATATATCAATCAGTCAAGTAGCAGAGCAGATAAAGAAATAGAAATTCTACCTATGGACGCTCTTCTGGTAGGCACAAGAGTTCGCTGAAAATCACTCTCCTTCTTGGGTCGACGTCGTCCCATCTTCAAAGATTTGATTCGCGGGGTAGAGGGATCCTCTCCTAGCAACGGCAGAATGCAATCAGGTGATCCTCGGAGTGGAGTCGCGCTGAGGTGAAAGGTTCAAACTTCAGTGTGTGTATCGAGGTACCACCACCCACGAAGCAACCTGCAATTTAACTCTCCGCAGGCCAATATATCAAATTGCCTTTGACATTGAGCAAAACGGTGATGAAAGAGTTAATCACTTGTATACGTCAACTTCTGCTCAACACTTTCATTACAACGAGGCCAACAAAAATCGAACGTCAAGTTCTTTGCAGCACTCTGAGATGTGCTGGGTGAAGTTTTCAGTTCAACAAAACCCTGGATGCATGATCAATATTATCTGAAGTGATGACATTTCAAGTAAAAAACAGACCCACATTTAACCAGGTATCTCTGCACACACTCTCAAGTTGCGAGAGAAAAGGAGCAAAGCAAACTGCATGGAGCTATACTGTTTGAGTACCGGGAGATTTCATTTCTCTACACAGAGCAGCTGAAGGAGTTTAAAGTTCACCTGCCGTTTCAAATGCAAGAGGAGCAAAAAACCAGACCATGCAAGACAGGATGATCGCAAAGAAGTTTGCTTCCGTTGGGCGTCGAGAACTTGAAGATGACAGTAAACTTGAGGATGCTGTACGGGTTGTACAGCTTCCTGCAGGGACGGGTTCCTACTTGTATCATGCAACCGTGGAAGCACTCTCTTCAGAAAAAAAAAAAATATATCAACAATTCGGTTCCAAGTCCATGCGAGATCCAATCAGCATTTGGGATATCCTGGACTTTTGACAGGGTCTCCAAACAAATCCTGCAATTTCCAGTCTCAGATATGGTCACGTAGACAGCGTAGCCTCCACCAGACTGTTTACTTGCACGTCATCAACGTACCCCCTCTGGCGGTCCTTTCAATGCAGCACACACTTTAACAAAGAACTTTAAATACTGCGGAATATGATGTGACATTCATCTTGTCCTGCCCACCTTTGAAACACCGAAAGGGGAAAATATGAGAAAGAAAAAAATAAGGATGGGCGATCCAGGGCACCACTCTCATCTGATCAGGTCGGGTCATTCACATACAAGTTTAACAGAGGTCTGCATGAAATGTAAACAGGACTAAAAATCGAAGGGCAAGTCATAAAAAGTTGTGGACTCAAAGCAGAGAGTTTGCTATTTGATCCAATGTTCAATTCGACGAGTGTGAGCACTGACTGCACGTGCACTTCCCTCCTTTGTTTATATTACCCCTTTCTGAGAAAATCAAGTCAACATGACTGAAACACAGAAAAATCCACTTCGGGTCTCTGTAGGACAACTTTGTCGGAATGGTATCTTCGATGATAACATTTCTGAGAAGCTAACAACGGTAGCGATGAATAAACTTGTCTTCATGGTTGATATATGGCATCACTCTTCAGAAGAGCAGATTTTTTAAACATATGTTTTGAGGAATTATCTGTCGGCCTTCTCTGGGGTTAAATCTTCAATAATGCCATCACTCCAAAGGCACTAAAATGAGCTACAACCCCAAAGCTGCAATCAAATTTCACACAGATGCAAGTTCACAAAAGTATAATCTTCTGGAGATGATTCCTCCTAATCGCACACATCCAAGGAAGGAGCTAGCAGAGACGACGCTCGGTGCGTCTGCGTCTCATGCCGCCTTCGACCGAAATGCTGGCAGCGCGTGGCAGTCTCTCCCACCAAACCACACACAGACACACACACAAAATGCGTGAGGCATATGCTGTGTACAATGAATCATGCGTTCGTCGACTATATGCTACTGTAGTTGGCTGGGGTTTAAGTAAAAAGGGGAAGGGGTGGGGGGCCAACTTTTTGCACCTCACAGCAGTCCGATAATGAACCTCGTGATTACGTGACGACACTCACAGAATACTCCATCCTAATGAGAGAAACAGGAGTTGCCTAATGCGTGGGTCGCAAAATATTCATTACTTTGCTGGAGGGGGGATATTGGCTAATCAACTCCAAATTAGCTAATTTTCCAGTCCAGTTCATGCAAGCAGGTAAACAGCATCAGAACTAAGCACAGGGTTTTTATACGTTGCTAAACAGCCTATCCTTATATCTATGCAATGCCGAAACTTAAGCCAGTTTTGTAAAGTTGTATTGAAACTTTCACTGCTCTGAGTCTCACTTTACACACTCACTCTTCAAAATCAAATCGCACTCTGCACATATACACAATTTTCATTCATTGTACTATGTATTGAAAAGCCCTACTGGAGTTCTAGTATAAAACTAATTTCTAGATATATTAGCTAGAGTTTGCGATGTAGTGATGAAAACTAAAAATTTTAGTATATTCCTTAATCTTAATCTTGTTGACTAGCAATGTGTTTATGTGAAATAACTTCCATATTCAATTACTCATATGGGATGCAGGTATCACATGCAGATGAATGAATAATACAAATTTGAATGTCTAATTTGACTGAGAATCATATTGTTGAGACACTGTTCACACCAGTACCTTTAATCTGCATGTACGTCACGCAGTGACGTCTTTCAAAATAACTGTGAAATAATGCACTGTTTGGCAAGCGATATTTCAAGTGTTTTTAACAAGATGAAAATCTGGGTTCGAAGAAGAATACAACGTCTATTAAGAGTCACAAGGTGCTTTTCTTTTACGTCAGTGATAAAGTTTGTGGAAAACTTGGAGGACCTGGTGCTAATTATAGGAAGTTGGCAATCAGGAGTTTTCGTCTACATGCTATAAACCCTTTCGGTGACAACAACGGCACGCACGATATTGACAAGTAAGATCATGACTCTGGTCCTCTTTTTTTTTTCACTCAGAACAGTCTGGTGATGACGTCGCCGTTTTTCCTACGATAATCTCAAAATATGCTTAAAATGTGTTCTTGACGCTTGCGTTGGTCAAGATACTGCATGACTCTTTATTTCTTTTACTCACTTACTACAGGTCATATTTTTTGGTTTCTCCATGCAGAAAGCAAAGATACTTTTCACTGCAGTAGTCAATAATGCAAATAAACCTGAATTTGAATGAATTAAACATGTGTGCAAATACAAGTGCATACTGGTAACATTTAAATGACTGTAATTTCATTTCATAACTTGAAGAATTTGTTAAGGTCTCCTGGTAAAAGTGGCACAAACTTACTATCCACAAACACATGTTTCAAGTGCTAATCTACATCTATAAACATAAATGTGACAAAACCTAAAATGGCATAATAAAACACTCCATCCCGCTGGGAAAGTGAATGTTCTAAGAAACAAAGGACCAAACAAGTTAATAGCAATCACATTTCTTCATCATTGACTGTAAGAATATGATGCCAAACAAGAATATTCAATTCAATTCAATTCAATTCAATCATTTATTGTCTGATCTAAAAAAAATACAAAAAATCTTCCTCCACTGGCAAGATAACAGAGCACAACACGACAAGAATAACAAACAGATCACATAAAAAAAAAAAAAATGACTGATAATCAATGAACAATTCGACACATCATCAAACGATATATCGTATCTAAAACTGAAATACTAATGAAATGAAGAGGTACGTTTGAGACTATAAAAATAGGACATTAAAATATACTATTGATGCATTGAATCTTTTAAACATGCTGACGTCTGACTATGACAAATATATATCAAAAATGCAAAGTCATAAATACAAAATTGCACAGGCCCTAAAAATATGTTGGGAGTGAAACATGTGTGGTATACATAATGTACATTATACAGAAACCCAGGGATCACATGTCACATGTGTGCCCAAGAAGAGCAGGAATAAGAAGAAAAGAATAGAGGTGGAAAAGGATGGAGAGGGTTCCATAGAACAGCTGCCTCTATGGGCACACATTGTCATACAGTGTTGTTATGCAAATATGCATGCACACGTATGCGAAAACATTCCGTGATCATTCCAATAAAATAGCAGAGTGCACAATGAATGCTGCATAATGTAAATGTACTTAAATCACAGTCCATGTGTGCCCAGGAAGCAAAATAGAAAAGATAGAAGGAAAGAAGCAGAAGATAGACGGGAGGGGGAGGGATTTCCAGGAAAAGCTGCCTATGTGGGCACACATACAATGTGATATGCTTTACATAAATACATATATCAAGATTTTATTAGAATATTCGAAGATTCCATTAGAATAGATCTAATAATTTCAAATAAAAAGATATGGACTACAGAACTATTGACCGTTCATACATACAGTTCTTTCTTCACACAGCAATTCTTTTTATAGATATTGAACAGATTTACTTGCAAGTTCAGACAGCTGTAACTGTAACTTTTTACTGGTTATACCCTACAACAATACTGATGATAAACCTTATTCTAGCATCAACTATCAAAGGGGATCAGACTTGGCTTATGTGACTCATTTGCTATGCAGACTTAACATGACAATGACTCTATCACTATAGGTGGTCCCAAAAGTCACCCAAATCCTCCTCTCCCTACTTTAGTCCTGCCCGACTATATGATGCATGTTTCCCAAATCATGTTTCCTGCATGTAAAAGCCAAACAAGTTTTTTTTTTTTTTTTTTTCTTTCAAGCATAATACTTCTAATACCTTTTCTATCTTCTTGAATATCATACCAATATATATACCCAGGCCAATTGTACTGGATCAAACAGTCATTCTCTTCTGGCATAAACAGAGTAGGCTACAAATAAATTAATCAATAAATACCTGGAAATATATATATATATATATAGTTTGTCATTATGTGAAAGAATGCATGGAAAAAGTGACCCCAATTCAGTGACTTCCCATCTCAGTACTCATCCATTAATATAAGTTGTTTGTAGGGCTGAGTAGCGCACAATTTATCCATCAATCAACCCACTGCTGGTGTCACGCATGCGATCTGTCTCATCTCCATGGAAACCACTGCCGATGGAAGGGAGGGAATCACCCATCAGTTTACTGAGAACCGATCACACATATCACACACTGTACTTGCTTGTAATGTGACATCGTTAAGACATGTTTTTCAGTGTCCTTGTACATGTAGATGCAATCAAGTCTCGAAGCTGTGCCATGTATCATTTTCCTTCAGCAAAGAATAAACTTACACTTCAGAAACATGGAAATGGCCATCATGTATTAAAAGTAAGGTTATGGACTGCCTGATACTGTCTTCATGAATGAATCTCTAAAAAAAAGTTCTTAATATCAAATCATGAACCGAAGAACCAAACAGTGTTTTAAATTGGTAGATAATGACAAGCCCTATAAATAACTGGGTGATTGCTTTCCAAGTGTAGGGGATATGAACAATGTGTCATTTAAAAAAAAAAAAAAAAAATGCCTTGAGGTGAAAACCTTCAATATTAATGGTGAAAACATGAAATATCAGTAGATATTGATATCCACTGGATGTGTTACAAAAAAAAAAAAGTTCTGACCATTTACACATCTAACGATCTTGTGTAGTTTGAGTCTACTTGACTGTGATACTCCGACTGCAAACACATCTTCCTCTCATACTTTTCTTTAAAGGGATCGTACAGTTTTGGTTGAGACCTAATTTCAGGTTTCTAAAATTTTTTTGGTGAAATAATGAGAAACCTCTTATGAAATATGAAAGAGCATGTAATTCTATGAGGAATTCAACGTTTATTTGATGAAAATTGGTTTTGAAATGGCTGAGATATCCAAAAAAAGAGCGATTCTCATAAAGTGTGGGACCCACACTTTATTACGATCACTTTGTTTTACTTTGTTTTTGGATGTTTCAGTCATTCCAAGCCCGATTTTCATCAAATAAACTTTGAGTTGGTATGCTCTGTACTATATCATAAGTGTTTTCTTGGTATCTCGCAAAAAGTTAAAAGCCCAATTCTCATCTCCACCAATACTGTACCATCCCTTTAACTGTCTAACTTGGTGCGTATTGACCAACAATTATTGTCAGTTCCTTTGCTCCCCCCCCCCCTCCCAAAAAAAAAAAAGAAAAAAAAGATACACCTGTTTCTTTATTGTTGTTTCTGTATATTATCAAGCACTGGCTAAAACAACAACACTGATGCCTTTACAATGCAAGTGATAACAAAGAGGTGAGACTGTCCAACACACAAAATAATGGGGACAGAAATGCATACATCCTGAATACACAACTGGTACGTTTGGGTGTGTCTCTGCGTATGTGGGTGTTATGGGCGGTCCGAACTGTAGTGAGATGCCTTGGACAAAACAGTGCACTGTGTTGTGGACACCACTTCATGCATAATTTACATATGCGGCATACAATGTTTACTGGATCAAATTACAATCAGGTCGATACTGGTGCTACATGTACTACAAAAGCAACAGACTATTGTATGCTCTTTTAACTTTTTAGGATCAATAACAGTATTTGTATTACATGTATATTGACATATCTGCATTCTAGAAAGGTTAGTCCTTAGATTGCACATTAACTAACTTTTCTGAATGAGTAATTTGCACTCATCTCTATTCGGGACTAAAACCCGATGATATTTTCACCATCAAACAAGTCAGTTTTTAAGCACCTTCAGTATTAAAGGTCTGTATATAAAGTTGTTGTAGAACAATTCAATATCAGAAGGGCATAAACCTTTACACTGTTACATGACATTTGTAGATAATAGCCTTCTACTGCTATCAGTCATAATATAACTTGTCCAAGAATGAGGAATTTAAACCTTTTACAGGAGAAAATACGTAGTATGATATCGACTTACTAATGAAATTATTATATAGTAATTATGCGTAAAAGAGATAAATAGATTAGCAGAGAGAGAGAGAGAGACATATATTGGCATTCTTATCATAAGGAAAAATAAACAACAGCAGCTCAATATCCCATCCATTGTTCCTCTGGTATTAATGTGCCACAGAAAATTTCCACAAACAAATATAGATAAATGAGGCTCATACCATGCCAACAATCCAAAGAGATGAATCAGTTACAGATGTACAATGTATTTTTTCATCTGCTAACAATCATTTCCCCTTCCCTACCTTGGTGAGCAGATCAATGTATTGTTATGAATGCAGAGCATCATGAATGAAAATGTACAACATTCTTTGAAGTGTTGATGTGAAGAATCCTACTGTAACAAGTAGCAATTTGACTGTCACTCATCTTGGAGTAATTTTACCCTTTCAACACCACCACACACACAAAAAAAGGAGTCAAAGATTTATATATTATTGCAATTAAAAATAATAACAACAAATTTGGTTTGCTCTGTCCTTGTTATCTTGTTTGGATTCGGCTGGCGTCTGCCTCTGACTCAGTTCCTCACCCAATCATTGTCGCGTCGGTTCCCAGAAAGCAAATATTGTACTATGCATTTGTTTTCGTGCAAGTAGAAGGTTGAAGTTACTGCTGAAAGTTGAGAGATTGCCACTGTTTACTGTTCTCAATTCTTAGTTGGTATCAAAGGTATACCACGCAAAAGAGATGTGTGTGTGTGTACATAGGTATTTAAATCAAGGTGGCACATAGCACTCAATCCTTTAAAAAAATGAAAGTAAGATACTACATTTCTTCTTTTCTCATGAATTGACAGACTTCATACATATAGATGTAGCCACACCCATTCATCCAGATGTATATAGACTATACACCTAGATCATATAGGGAGTTTCCCTAAAATTTTCGGACACATCCAAAGACATCCCGTTCATACTGCACAGAGAGTATATTGAGTGGCATGCAACATTTAGTTTCCTGCTTGTAGATATGTTAATAGCAAGTTTAAAATTTCGAGTACAGAAACAGTATCTATGGTTGTTAGACCATAAAATATGTGCTTTCCTTGATCAAACGTATGTAACAAGTCAAATATCTCATGACTGATAGAGTAAAAAGGTGAATTGTGCAGCTACTACAGTATACTGTATAATGCAAATTTGGCAAGATCTGTACTGTGCAATTACTGTACAACCAGAAACATTGGCAGCATAAAGCTTCTGCAAATCAGAGCCAACAGCCTTTTTTTTTTTTTTGCAGTGGGCTCAGGAAACTTTCATGGATTGTCACTGGCATTCAATGCATCTACTTTCGCATGCATTTTGCTTTTGCAAAATCGTGACCCCTCGCAAAATTTACAAAAGTTTCCTGTATGCAAAAACAAATTTGGTTTTACAGTATGATGCGCACTTGTGTGGATAGATTCACAACAACAACAAAAAATCATGTTGTTCTATTTGAAACACTGACTAGCTGAGAAACATACTAGACATGATTTTTGAAACCTTCAAGGAGACACCTGAGAGGAAATTTGCATAACAAGGTGATAGACAGGACGAGGACACAAAAAACAACAAAAACTGTAATTGAGACGGTGCTAAAAACTGTCTAGTAATCATTTTCTAGACGTGGGAAGCAAGGAAGGCCAGAAAATTCATTATGAATCTCAAAAGTTCAGATTATGTAATCAATGACGCATTCTAACAATGAATTTCATCCTACCCAAGGCCAATTAACTTTAAAACAATACATGAATGTCCCGTCACTCAAAATGAAGAGCATTTAATGAGACATAATATGATAACTGAAACATAACTATCACAATACTTCCCTCTATACAGTCTAAATGCAAATCAAATTTTCCCGTAGGAATTCTTCAAATGAGTTAAAAGAACATTCACATTGCCTGTAAAAAAAAAAAAAGTCAAGACTTCAGAAAAATTATGACATTGCACGGACCGTGGCAAGGTAACTGTGCCACAAGCTATTAAAAACATCACTAGAAATATCGCATCAGATATGTGCACAATTTTCCTAACTTCGTGTGAAGCTCTGCGCAACAATTTGCCATGTGAAAGGCTGATGTCATCAGAGAAATTGCAGTATTTAACACATGACTTCTACTATAATGTTTCACTACATACACCCTATGTTCAGAAACAAAGTTAATCTAATGAAGGTACATGTTGGGGGTACATCAGATCTCCCATCCTTTCTGACTGAAAAAATGGTGAAAACTTGACTCAATAATACGAAAGAAAGAGCAGTTCCCATAGGGGTGTATTGCAAAATCATCAAGAAAAACTGCAGAAACTCCGATTGAAACAAGAGCTGGGAATGACCAGTCAAAATTCAGATTCTTTCTTCATATTTAGAATGGTCTGGAGGCCTGGGAGGTCTGGGTACATGGTGTTCCCTTTACAACAAACATGGTTATAATGAAATTTCTCAATAAAGCGAAGTAAAAATTAATGTTCCAAAAATCATCATCACAATTACAAAAGTCTGTGGTACAAAATTCCATCCCATCATAACAAAATATCATAACTGATTATATACACTTAAGAAAACTGCCTGTCCTTGAGGACTTTGTTATACTGGGGGTCGTCGCCTGTACGTGCACATCAGCACAACTATCCCCGCGTTCACATTGGTCCCCGCGACGCAGGGACAGCCACAAGAGATCTTATCTTTTTTACGACTGACCGTTCACATTGGTATCTTATCTGTCCCCGAGCTGTGGAGGCATTTTGGGGCTTGGAGCGAGCTCTGCCACTTGAATCCAGGCATAGCGCATGCGCACATTTGATGACCACAGCCGGACGTTATCAATTTCACCCCAAGGTCACTCTCCCCTCAAAATCTTGTCCCCGTACCCGACTTGCTTGGCGGGGACGAGGGGACAAGTCCCAGCGAGCGTTCACATTATGGTTTTGGAGGAGAAAGTCCCGCGGCGTGGGACTTTCCCCGCATCGCGGGGACCAATGTAAACGCGGGGTATATTGATGGAGCTCACTTCCACGAGGGAGGTGAGACACTGCTTCCACAGAATCAGATATTACATAACAGGGTGTGGACACCTGCTTACCTCTGAGATCCTCCTCATCGTAGAGCCATGCCAGGGGTCTTTATATCCTTCCTCCTTCTTTCTCTCTTCCTCCTCCTCTTTACTCATCCTCCCTCTCGGATGATGAGAGCATCGAGAGGAGGAAATTGGACATTGTTCTCGCTGCGTGAGGCACTTTATGTTTTTACAGTCTCCAAAGAGGACGGACTGCCTCGATCGAGGCTTCTTCACGCTCGCTACGATCGCAAGCCCCAGTTTCATGCGTCCGTTTACAAAATGAAAGACACTGAGTAGTCACTGACCGGTCCAAATCTGGAGTCAAATATTTCCTTTGTGATGAACTGTGTGCTTAATAGCCAACAGTAAAATGCAAAACAATCCTTCATGAACTATGAATTCTCCTGTATTGGTGTTCCCTTTGGTGTCCCCTTGGTGTCCCTTTCAAGATGAGAGACACTGAATAGTCACCGACTGGTCACAATCTGGAGTCCAATTTTTTCCTTTGTCACTGAAGAACTATGTGCTAATTAGCCAACAGCAAAATGCAAAACAATTCTTCATGAACTATGAATTCTCCTGTGCTGGTGTTCTCGCTAAACTTGACATTGGACAATCTCCACAGAACTTTTTACACGAAGTCTTCATCAGAATCCCTCCATAATGATATAACTTCTAACACATCCATGTCCCAAAACTGAACAGGAACCAGAAACCAAGAGTCAAAAACATACTATGAAGCACAAGAAAAGTATTTGGGAGAAGATATAATATACTCCTATTTGAATCCAAGGCACAGATGTTATCTCATGAGCTCTCACATCAAATATTTCCATCAAATGATTTACAGTTGAATGCACAAGAGTGAATGATTTCAGGAATTAAGAAAGACTAAAATTATGCAAAATATCACTTCTTCAGCTTTAGATTTCCAAAACATTTTAAATATCCTTTCTATCAGTTTAGAAAAAGAATACAGTCACTCACATTAAACTGAGTTTGCGAGACTGTGTACAATATGAGTGAAAGTGTTACAGGCAGTACAAACACTCTTCCAGGAAAAGGCACAGATTAAAGGAGACACTAAGGTGCCATAACACACATCAAATCCAAATCACAACATGTCGGTATGCATCCAGCGACATGTACTCGTCCACATTATTCTCGCGAGGTCTCACATTCCCTTGTTGAAACAGTGATAATCTCATAGAATCCGGATAGTAATCCTGGCATGCAGCGTAGGGTATCCATGTTCGTCCCCTGTGAATCACAGCAACTGTGTGTCAGATTTCATACTCGTACATATGTACAAATGAACGACGTGCAGTGGTGTGTATTTCCAAGCTGCATTCGCCAGGAGTGAAAAAAAAAATATCTGTGTTTGCTCTCAAAAAACACTATCGCCGACACATTGCTGAATAATTTGATAGCTCCGGACGATCACTGGGGTTCCACCATCTCGCAGTCACACGTCACGGTACGCCGGGCATCTGCTCGTCACACCGACACACACTGGTCCATTGTCAAGTTTGCAATATAGCATAATGCGATGGAGTAAGCACTCAAGGGCATACCTCACTGTTATCAGAATACTGCTAGCACATGTACTAATTCTCTGACCAACAAATGCGGATACGCCGTAACGGCCATTAGCAACGTGAAGAGCTCTGGCGAAAACAAAATTAAATTGCATCAAGCCAGAGCCAGCTGTTAGCGGCAGCGTGAAATATGATGACTTCCTCTATGGAATAGAATCTCTTTCAATTTCTACTTCTCTCCCTAGAAAACAGCCAGTCTCAGACACAGTATCAGTCAGTGTAATAACATAATTTCTCACTTCATGTACATGTTGTATGGCACTGAACAGAGTCACTGCTGACTTTTCCGAAAAAACTTCCACTGTTGGTTTGTAAATCTTATTTTAACTAGTGTCCACATCGGTTCAACACTTCACATTGTAGCACAGAAATCTTCTGTACTTGTACCTTTCACATTTGAGTCTTTAGAATCCAAAGCCCCTGAATTAGGGCAGCACATAAGTCCCATGAAAAATCAGCAAAACTAGAGAATTTCCTAGACAAAGTCCAAATGGCGTAAGCAGACGATCCACACCTATGAGTAACATCCACAGATAGCAATTAAGACTAAGAGAGCTCCTTTCGAAGTAATCCCATACCAAAACACAACATTGGGGAAAACCTTCCAGCAC
Organism: Diadema setosum; assembly: GCF_964275005.1. NCBI lineage: Eukaryota > Metazoa > Echinodermata > Echinoidea > Diadematoida > Diadematidae > Diadema > Diadema setosum. Next base: position 12,805,396 of record NC_092706.1, read on the forward strand.
AATCAGGCAGTTAATGAAAAACCTAAATGTCTAAGAGTCAATAGATCTATGTGTGCGACCTTTTGACTATGCACACCCAAAACACTCAACTTCATCTGCAGAAATCCTCATCAGAGAAGAAGAATTCCATAGTCCGTTGCCAACCACAAGATGAGACTGAGAGTCCACAGGGCGTAGCCATGCTGGTCCGTCAAACCGAGGCTTTCCCCTACTACATGAAGCAGCTCTTGCCGTTCATTTATTTCCTTTCTTTTTTTACCTAGGCGAAGCATTCAAATATTAATACAGCGCTCCATCTGTTTGCAGTCTCTTTCGTCATGCCCGACACGACTCCCCGCCCGCCAAAAATGGATCTATCAAAAAAAAAAAAAAAAAAAAAGCCATCTCAACCAAAGGGCACATAATCCTGTCTCGACACCCCCACTCAGATACATACATTTGATCTTTTTTTTTTTTTTGGGGGGGGGGGGGGGGGGGGGAGAGAGCATGGGGGATTATTATTTACTTCACTATCTACATCTGCTCATATGCTGGACCGACTATCTCGACCTCATTTACTGATAAGATACTATGCATTCTGAGTGTTAAGACGCATGGAATAAGCAATACTCAAGGCTGAACGGTAAGGGTGCGACTGAAGCATCACATGTACCGATTCTGAGCTTTTGATGACCTAACACAAAGAAAGGCATGATATGGTAGAAATACACACACATGGTTACATTCACTGTTCTCTACCATTCATTTATGATTTGGTTGGTTGATGAGATACGGAAGGGGGGGGAGGGGGAGGCTATGAACAGCATTTTGAATTTCAAAAGGGCAAGTTTCTCGATATTTGCATGTAGTGGGCTACCACTGAAAAGGACAAATTGTTTGAAAGCAAATGACTTTAGTGGGAATATTTCAGAAAGTGTGAATTTCAACTTGACTCTTTGCCGCTATTAATGATTTACAAATATTAACATACCATCAAAGATCATGAGTTTGATTTCCTGAGTATCCATCAGAAGTGTGAATGAATATCAAATTGATCAATTTCATACCGATAGGAATACAAATACAATGTACCTATGAGCGCAAAAGGCATCAATATGATTCACAAATTCCATTGCAAATGATAACACGACTTGTTCATTGTGATACAGAGAATATTTCTTTTAATTTCAGACCAGTCATCAGAATAAGCCAGTTCAGAGTTCCACTTTGCGCATGAGCAGAAACAAGGTCATTCGGACCAACAGGCATGTTGGTTTTTAAATTTACTGGGATAAGCATCTGTCATGTAATGATTATTCATGTAATCCTTATAAATGCCGCTTGCCAGCACATCCACCTGACAGCAAAAGTGGTATTTGGCAATATCAATAGAAAGAGATTGTCAATACATCCAATGCAAAATAATGAAATGGATGCTTTCTCAAGTGTGAATTGACAGATCATTCTGCTCATCTGGTCTACGCAAGTTTATTCTCTGTTTGAACGGGATTGATGAATCCCATAAATTGTTACGTAAAGCTTATGCATTATGTCGCTCTGAAAACGAGTGAAGTGCCCCTAACCAACTGAGAAAAAAGAAAGGTCATTCGTACCAATGTGCCCATGAGCTAACTCCGAACTGGCTTATAAGCCTGCAGTCCTCTCTGCCCATCCCCCACCCCCTTCTTTCCCACCCTCTGGGCACACCGGCAAAGTGGGAAAAGCACTGGACCTCTACACAGGAAATTCAGGGTTCAATTTTTGCACAGCGTATGGATGGTACGTTCTTTGCAATGATGTTTTCTTCACCATGTCCTTCTTGACCCATGCCCGGGCAAAGGTGTACATATCTGGCATTGCCAGAGATAAAATAAGAAGGAAGGGCAGTGCTAATACTATACGATGTAGATGCTACTCTGGGTAACTGAAATCATAATCAACGTACCACGGTAAAAGGGTCTATCTTGAGAAATGTTACTTCGGAGAAAAACGGGTTTAAAGTTTGGTGTATTTTTCATATTTCATTTTTTATATTTTCATAATACATAACACTCACAAGCCATTCTCTTTACAAACACAAGAGGCAGACATACAAATACACCAAACTTTAAACCCGTTTTTCTCCGAAGTAACATTTCTCAAGATAGACCCTTTTACCGTGGAACGGCCGACAGTCTGCGTCTGAGTTTTGAATATTACCATCATTATCTTATTATCATCACCATTACTGTTATTGTTATTGTAATAATTACCATTATCACCATCATTATCATTATCATTATCATCTTCATTATTATCATCCTTATTACCATAACAATACTCATTATCACCATTATCGCTGCCACTACTACTACTACTACTGTTACAGCTATATACTGTTACTGTTTATCACAATGATCGTCATCCCCATATCCCTCTGTTCAATACTCTCTCTCCCTCACTTCATCCCTCTCTCTCTCCCTCCTTTTTTTCTTCCTGTCACTTGCTCTCTCTTTACAATAGGGAGCTTTAGATTTGCTGCGTGGACGTTTGAGACGACGCTCGAGCTGGACGTTCTCCTCTTCCCTGCGTCATGCTGAAAAGTAGCTTTAGATTACACCGAGACGCAACGTATAAAAAAGAAAATGGCGCCACCATATGATCGGTGCATGAAATAGCTCTCTACGTCGTGAAATGAGTGGACGTAAAAATAGCACAGAACACGTAGTGAAAACTCAGACGACGCGAGCTATAAATAGATCGCGTTTGATACTCGATTCTGCGCATGCTCAGATCAGGTTTTTTTCCCTCTGAACGTCCCAGTCGCGAAAATCTAAAACTCCCTAATATTCCCAGCCAAGACAGTCTACATACATGTAGGTATGACCTGGCAAAGCCAATATTGCATTATGTGTGTCAACAATAGGCCCGTTCACACACAAGGGAAAAAGTGCGATTTAAAAATCGATTTTCTTATCGCGATCAAAATTTCGAAATTTTTTCCAGTGTGGACAGAAAAATCTCACTAATTACCGCGATCCTTATCGCGATCCAACTCGCACTATTAGTGCGATTTTTCAGAATAATCGCGATTATTTTGCCAAGCGTCGTGTGTGTGAGCGCGATCGAGATTCGGAAATCGGTATTTTTAGTCCCATCGTTCGTAGCGCGTGCAAAACTCTATTGGGACTGCGGGGTCAGTCTTCGATCATGCAAGATTCGTGCATGCGCAGTTTGGCCACTGATCGTTCTTTCCTTGCGATTTTTCCCTGTGTATGAACGGTCGAAAAAAAAAATCGAAATTTGGATCGCGATTGAAATTTCGATTTTCGTTGTTTGTGAACGGGCCTTATATCAACACAAAATCTTTGCTGTGCCTTTTTGAGGTGATGCTGTTGAAACAGCCACATGCTGAAGGCATACATGCATAGAACTTGACTGTCGCTTGTGTGCATATGCAAGGTAGACCTCACAATTCATTTTCCACTTGAAAGAGTGTTCTACTTGTACAGCGATGTATTCTGTAGTTTGACTTACATTGTATGAAGTAACATGGCTGAAGAGATATGTTAGGATCTAAATTCTCCAGCAAGTTTGCTACACATAAACTGAGTATAGAGAGTATCTTCTGTTAATCTACTCTCTAGAAAAAATCGAGTGTAAATATTCACTCTTGAAGGAGTGAATACAAAAAAGAGTGAATTTAGAGTGAAATTGGAGTGAATTTTGAGTTAAAATGTTAATTTTCACTCGTTTTAATAGAGTGATCTCAGGATCACTCCAAAATCTTCGAGTGATCCCTGAGGTCACTCCAAAATGAGTGAAAATTAACATTTTCACTCTAAATTCACTCTTTTTTGTATTTACTCTTTCAAGAGTGAATATTTTCACTCAATTTTTTTAAAGAGAGTAAATGCCTAAATATTGTTAATTGCTATCTTTATATAGAACAATTAATTTCCATTCTGATCACAAAGCGCAAGGAGTTTGGGCAAATAGGCATAGGCCATACAAATTTTCCTATCATTTGGCTTGCCTGGGAACCTATAAAAGGAACACCCCCTCCCCTCCCCCCCCCCCCCAAAAAAAAAAAAAAAAAAAAATTGAGGGAGAAAAAAAGAATTTGCAGATGACTGAATAAAAGTAAAGTACCTTGGAATGTCACCCCTGGACTCATTTCTCCAGACAAGACATAAAAGGGCTTGGTTTACTCAGAATGTCAATTCTATAGCCGACCACTATCTAAAGTCTTCGGTTATGAACTTGTATGTGCGATATGCCTGTGTGTATTCGTGTGTGTGTGTGTGTGTGTGTGGGTGTGTGTGTGTGTGTGTGTGTGAGTATTGAGCTTTTGTTTGCATGTGTCTGTGAGAATTTGAATGAGAGAGAGAAAAAAAGCTGGAATTGGCTCCCAAATCCAGGACTCTGATTGATTACTTCTCCATTAGTGGCCAGGTGCCATTTTGTTATTGTTGTTTTTGTCTTCTATTTCTTCTGATTCCTCCTCTTGTCGCAATCGGGCGGCGAATTGGGACCCAAACAAGGAAGCAATCACTTTGGGCCATTTTCATCCTGCTCTGATAGCGAAAGACTGCATACGTTTTGCAGGTACATTTGGTATCACACTGGTGGCATCATTTGTGTACTGATTCTCTTTTAGACACACTGACATCTACGCTCACAACTGACTAGTTTCCCAAATGCAATGAAGTAATACACAACCCCTTATGAAAGAGTCTGCTCTGTGTCTGATAACCACCAAGCTTGTTTGAGGCTTGCCTGACATAGTATTCAAATAGTGAATGGTCACGAGTGCAATGGTACGAGATTTCGCACGAGGTGAAAGATAGAGGCGCTCTATTCAACGAGGCGAAGCCGAGTTGAATAGTGCGCCTCATCTTTCACCGAGTGCGAAATCTCGTTCCATTGCACGAGTAAAGACCATACACTATTTGATTTATACAACGTCCAAGTAGATCTTTTTGGTCTAAGTAGGCCTAGAAGTCTATATATGTATGAAAAATATAGCCATACTTACATGTGGATCCACTGCGATTCTCTTTCTGGCTTGTGCAATCAGTGTAGTATACAGGTCACAGTTATACTAGCGCTCATACACGTACACTAGCACTACGTAGGCATAGTGTACGCGCATGCATGTACCGCACACGTACCTGCGCCTAGCTGCATGCGAGCCTCAATATGCAACACACAGTACACGCAGTACCATACAATTTCTCGAACCGTGGAATAGAATGAAAAAATCGAACCAAGTTGCACGCAAAAATAGAACCAAAATTGCACGGCGCGTTGAATGGAGTACTTATTTAATATCACGTCACCAACAATCCTCCAATCAAATTACAAGGATCTACTTGGACGTTGTATAACATGAACTAATTCTTGAACTGAAATGGAACATGGGACCATGGATGGGTTATAAAAGAAAATGTGAATTCCTATACCGTGCTGCCGCTATCTTGTAAAATGCACTCTCCTGTAATATTCAGAATAGCAAAAAACTGTGAAATCAAAATGCACACAGAAGTCCTGAATTGTCTACACTAAATGCATTGAATGTCGTGGCAATTCACGAAAATGTAATACCGCAAAAAAGGCGATCCGCTCCAATTTGCTAAAATTTCGTGCCAAGAGCATTTCTTTTCTTGCTTTACATTAACAAGTAACATGAACAAACAAAGGTTTTTCCTTGGCAACAAGAATCCCAATTACCACAAACTTCTCGGTGCTAATTGCTACCTCTATCTCACAGATGACATACAGATTTCATCAACGTCTGTCAATTGGTGGGAGATGCAGAGTTTGATATTTTCTATCAAAAAACAAAAAACAAAAATGAATACCTGGGATACAGCATGTACGCGTTGCACAGATACCACCGGCACCTGAATCAATTTACCGACCAGCATGTTAAGGTCATCCTCTGTTTACTCAGTTTTCCCAATCTAACATACAGCTATCAAGATGTCCCGAGGGATGACCAGACTGAACTTCGGACTTCAGAACTCCTTAACTACTCCTTAGGAAAATACAGGTGTATGACTGGTAATCGTATGATATGTCACCTAGTGACTAGTGACAAGTGACTTATGATGTACATGTACGACTGCCTTGATCAACAGCAATAAAATCAGCGTGACCATTGAAAAGAATTAAAGATAAATCATATCATGTTTTTCACTTCAACAGTCTTGGTTGTAGCAGACTGCAATTTTGAATTCCTCACAGCTGATACATAGTTTCCATCTTGTATTCAAGAATATTTTCATTTATTTTGGTTAATATGTTCTTGTTATTTAAAAAAACAACAATAAACCTGTGAAATTATTACATTTGTACTTGGAAGGGAATTCAGAATTTGGCTCATTTGAATTTTCAGATTTGCGTTTATTCAAAATAAAAACAGGACATTCAAACCAAAGCAAATTTGCCAGTTTCCTTCAGAAATCATTCCATTCCCATTTCAGCAAATCAAAGTCACATCAATTGAGAATCACATACAATGTACATGGATTTGACATAAATGTCAACAAGATTCCTTTGTGCAGAATGGAAATTACAAATGTGAATACAATTGACACAATTTCACATAACATTGAGGGCTTTACTGTGTGTGGGTTTTTCATGCTTTTATTAATCAAGTGTGTACAAATATGATACTTTATATTCTATTTTTCTATCTATTATGGCAAGAGACTTCTAATTTTCTTGTTCAAAGACACTATTCTGTCCCTCACTCTGAAGACCAGCGATTATAATGCTCACAAATCCATTTACAAAAACTAGTAATTTTGTCCCACAAAAAACAACATAGCTACATCTTTTAATGTAAAATCACTGCCAACGAATAGTGACAAGTTTGTAGTTCTTTGGAAAAAGTTCTCGCCACCGTCTTGTGTGCTGCAAATTCTAAATGGGGCAGAGAGAGAAACAACTGAATATGATATGCCCAGAACAAAGAAAGAAAGACAGAAAAAAAAAAACCGAGCATAACTCATTCCCAAACCTTGTAACACGATATTGCAGTTGTAGTTGCGGATGTTTGCAAGGCCCTGGTTTGCACTGAAGGAGTGTCTACCTTGTCAATTTGCTTTTCAGAGAATAATACACTTGTATCCGCCTGCTGCCACTTTTCTTCGATTTACAGCACACATTAAATTTCATTCCATACAATGTGTACAATTTATGCACAAGCCCAAGTAAAGTTCTAGCAAAGACTCAGTACTGTACAAATGTTTGAGAGAAATTATTCCTGTACGATGTTCTAAATGATTCCTCTTGTGTAGTAATCTGAAATGTATTCTGACTTTGAAACAGCTGTGCATACAGACTGACAAATTCTGCTGAAATAAAGCTCTTTATTGTGACACATGTGGAACACTTAGAAAAAATATTAATAAGATAATTGTGCCCCTCTCCTCTGCGTACGACCTCACACAAGTATCAAGGCAACTTGATGTCATGCCTGACATTGGGCTATGCAGGCTGCGGTATACAACCTGTGTAATACTGCATGTGGAATGATATTACTCTGTCCATTCAATTCTCATTGTACAAGGTCTTGATCATGGGTGACACACTGCTAGTCGCCGGACCTTGAGTTGGCTATTCTATTGAAATTTTGGTCCACACGAGCGGCAGCATAGACACAAGCCTTTAATTATGCAGAGCAATCAAACTGCGAGTGATAGAGGGTTAGAAAAAAAACAACAACCCATCAACAAACCCTTAATGAACTTTAATCGTCAGAGATATGAAGCAGATGTACTACTCTGTCTACATCAATGCCAATCTATTATAACATTTCTTGTTCTCTTTATATATTTGCTCGCCCTCAATCTCTCTCTCTAGCTCTCCTCTCCCTCCCTGTCTGTCTCTCCTTTTCTCTTCATTATTTTTTTTTTGTGCAGCTTGGCTTGCATCTAGTGGTTTTATATCATTTCATTCACTGCTTGCATTATATCTATTCTTTATTCCTGTCATAAACACAAGGTCATTACATTTCAATGATGTATAATGTTTTGCTTTTTTTTTAAGCTTCAGTTTGAAACTGATTGACGAATTGCCCTTCATCTACATAAATACATTTATTCAGTGTTTTGAGGGACGCTGTAAAACAGCTATGGCAAAAATCATGGGCATTCCAGCCTGGTATATATGACCATAATATCTATAACGGCTAGTACTAAAAACACTAAATAATCTGTGTGTATTTATGTTGATGAAGGGTGATTGGTTAATCAGCTGCCAAAAAAAAAAAAAAAAAAAAAAAAAACTCACAACAGCTTGACAAAAGAATAAATAATTTGAAGTGCTAAACTAAGCTGTTGAAAGCTCTGGAAAACAAAAAGACATCAGACAGTTTCATACCATGGCAAAATTAAATTCTCTCAATTTTTAACTCTAAATATCAAAGGGATCGTATACTTATTGTTGAGACCTACCTTCAGGTTTCTAACATATTTTGGTGAGATCATTAGAAATCTCTTACGAAATGTGAAAGAGCATGTAATTCCAAAAGGAATTGAACATTTATTTGATGAAAATTGCTTTTGAAATTCCCATATAATGCTAAATTCAGAATGTCATTTATTTGGTGTGCATAGGAACCTTGAATCCTACACATTTGTACACTCAGTGTCTTGTACTTTCAGATTATGTATTAATGAAATTTAATATTCATTATTGATTTCCTATCAGCCCTTCTCCATACACACACTTCTCAATTTGCAGTCAAACTAAAATTATTCCACTGACGAAAAATGCAGCTCTGTGGGTTTGATGTGCAAAAACTCAACATGTGAGTAACTAGCAATAGGTCTTGAATGCTCCTCACATACACAAAAACACACACAGACACATACACACTACGTTTCTTTCTCATTACGTTTGCCACCGCTGTGAGTGAATAGCGGCATGCTCATACACTATGCACACAAACACACACACACCGACCCGTATCCACTCCACTGAGCAGTGTGTGTGCGCTCACCTACGAGGCTCACAATAGAGAATGGTCTCACGCACCGAGGGTCTCACATGGAAGGCCCTCATTGGCTGTATTATAATTACATTATGCAAATTAGCCATGAAGGTCTCCTGACAGGCCTGTGGGGAAGGTGCATTTCAGTATGAATTTCTCTCTTTTTTGCAAAAATGTTCTCCTGCAAATCATAAAAGAAATTGAAATATGTGCATTTATATGTAATCAACCTAATCACTTGGTTGATGTGGTCAAACTAGTTAGATTTTCAGTGAATTATGAGAGAGAGCTGTATACAGAAGGCTTGACAACCATGACAAGATTGTAATGCTTATGATACCTAAAGTCTACTCAACCATAACACAGCACTCTGGTTTCTCTGCAATACGCATAAATCTTTCGCCTTTTACTAAAGATTTCCGTGCAGAGGAACACATTGATGAGTATATAAATATTTTTTTCCTGCCCAGTGGAAACACAGGGCATGCAATCTAATGAAAAGACAGACTTCAAAACATAACAAGCAACATGGGAGTGAGGATGTGTCGCAGTGGAAAGACCGATAAGACTCAAGATTGTAATTCCTCTAGATGAATCAAGGGACATAACGTCACCTACATATATTATACATTCTTCCCATAGTTGTCAAAGCTTCTATTACCCCCCCCCCCCAAAAAAAGGGGGGGGGATAGGTATAGTGGATGCTAACAAAAGAAAACATACATGTTGTATATATATATTACAGCCCAACCTCGATTATTCGGCCATCACGTATTCGGATGTCTCCATCATCCGGCCTTTTTCACATAGTGAAGATGGGGGAAAAAAAGGTGATTTCAAACTCAATTCAAACTCCATCAAACTCCATTCAAACTCCATCAAAAACATAAATATGATATATATATATATATATATATATGTCACCCAAGTGAATTACGAAGTAGCTGTCTACTCCAGACCACTGTGGAAGTGCGTATCAGCAAGGAGGTATGATACAGCTGTACCTCCTTGGTATCAGTACACCAGTACAGTTCCTGCCTACAAATACATTTTTATGTTTCATTATTGCAATGCATCAATATCAATGTTGACCTGTACCTCGCATAAAAGAAACTGCTGTCACTCTCAGGTTTGCTTCCATACAAGCATTCAATACTTCTTTGGCAGTCACATGAAAACAAATCAATTCAATCATTCACTCTAGAATAATCACAGGACAGTCAATTACAGTCCGACTTCTGTTTAAATCCGGCCATGTCGGGCTCAGTGCCCATCCAGATTTACAGTTTGGTTGGATACAGGAGAAACAATGCTTATGTACACACACATTTAGCTTCTGACCCAGCGGTAGGTATTAGTAAGTAGCATTCACCGTAATCTATGCTAGCCTACTTAAGATTATAGTTCGTTTTTAACAGAAACTGAAACATTTTGATGTGAAATTAATAATTATGTTTCTGTTTATAGTCTGAGTATCATACATGTATATAAATCATGTGAGTTTTGATGGAGTTTGAATTGAGTTTGAAATCACCTTTTTTTCCCCCATCTTCACTATGTGAAAAAGGCCGGATGATGGAGACAGCCGAATACGTGATGGCCGAATAATCGAGGTTGGGCTGTAATTCAGGACTTCCAAAGTAAACATTATGATAGAAAAGACTCTCTTTTTTTTTTTAACTCACTGAAATACTTGAGTGTCTCCTCCATCATTTCCGAGGAAAGAATGTAGCGGTCGTCGTCGTTCATCTCAGAGCCGCCGGCTACCAGTCCGGCCGAGGCGGCCGAGCCCAGCCAGTCGTCGTGTTCATAGCTGTAGTGGGAGGTGGTGTCAGCGCGCAGCGTGTAGAGCGGTATCTGCTCCTCCAGCAAGCTGAAGATCTCCACTTCCGGAATGTTCGAGGTGTTGTGAAGATCTGCACAAAGAGAAGGACAATGGTAATCGAATCGCCTATAATTTCACCAGCGAAAACTTAGAAAGACATTCATTCTTGACTTAACAGACATAAAGACATCCATGACTGAAACCGGCAAACAATTCTAATCCCTCACAGTCCAATGTGAGGGCAACTGGTGTCAAAAAAACTGGCAAGTGAACATGTCAAAGAATAAGTCATGGAGATTGAAATTTCTGAACCATTTAAACATAATTTTTGTAATAATTTTTGTCTATTCAATGGGAAAAGTGTGATACATCATTTTTTTTTCTGATTTGCATTCACTGTGAGCAAAATTACTGTTTCAGTAAGTGGTAAGTCAACATGTTATAGACTAACCAAAGGAGATTCTAATGTTTGAACCATTAAATACATTTTTTTGTATTCTTTTTTTGTCTACAGGGAACATTTTGATACATCATCTCTTATGATTTGCATATCTCATGCACAAAGAACATGTACAAGTTTTAACTTCTATATCTTTTCTATTTTATGTCTGATTTCAATAAATTATCGCTCTTGTTTGTTTGATTTTAAAATCCTCTTTTCATAAAAGTGAACTTTATGGAGTGGTACTGCACTGTAATTCCCAAGAGCTCGGGGGGGGCAGAAGAAGGAGAAGGAAGGAAAAGGGGGATAAAGGAGTCTGGGAGTGGATAAGGGAAGCTCAGGAGAGGTGGGGGAAAGGGGAGGAAGAAGGGAGATTGGGGAGAGGGAATGGGGGGAAGGGCAGAATCCAAGTGTTGATTGATGATTTTTGCACCTGGCACAATTTGCAATTATACCCTCAAATTATGTTGAGGTGTAAATCTGTGAGTACATGCATATCTATCAACAGACATGTATAACGAATCATGAGGCTGTAGCTCCATTCCTTTTAGAGAACATTACACACCAGCAGAGGCATCGCCTCAGGATACCCCAAGGGGGAGGAGAGAAAAAGAAGAAAAAATATAAAGAGAAGAAATAAAAAAAGAAGAAAAATTATAAACCTAACAATTATCTATTTATCTTTATTAATCTAGTCAGAAGTCTTTCAATTCATTGCAGAGTATTGCGTAGGCAGTTCATTTGTGGATTAGTTCTATCATCTATCCACTCTAAGTGTGGAAGACATCACAGTGTAGAAATCTCCGCAAACTGTGCTCTCCACCGTACAAGCTTGAAAATTGAAATAGGCAATTTTTTTTTTCCTGGATATCAATTATGAATAGAAATACTCCCAGAAATTAAATTATCAACAAGAGAAATTCTGTAAAAATTGCCTCAACACACACACACAAAGCAGCTGCACAGCAATGTCCAATTTCAGTTTTGCTTGAAGTTAGTTTAACACAAGCACGTATCTACAATTGTTACTAAAGTATTATATCAATTCCTAAACCTACATGAAACAGAAAGAAAAAAAAAATGTGTTCAAGCAAAGTTGAGATCAGTACATTTTGTTACATACACTGTAGCATCCGCAGGGCGTTGCCTAGATGCACTGTTCATTACCACCTATGCCATGCGCTTTGCAGGTAGTCTTGCTCCCATGCACTCAGGATTGTTGTTTTGCTTTGGGTTTTTTCCCCTCTCTATATATCTGTTTTACCATGCATGCAAAGTTATCAATAAAGACTTACATTATGCCTAGATGGAGACAATAAAGTCATCACCCTATCCTGTGTCTCATTGAGACAAAAGCACACACACAAATGCAAAGACACACAGACAGACAAAAACGGACAGACAGAAAAATATGACAAAAGTCAGCTTCCAGGCAGTGATAGAGAAGACTGCTTATGATTGAGACTACATGTACGATCCGAGTAACCATGGGTGACCCGTACTATAAATGAGATTCACCACAACAAATGCACAATGTAGGCTGCGATGTGGGTTCACTCAATACTGCTGACGCAATCTCTACCCTGGCAGGCATCAAGGAACGAACAAAATAACCATCTCATGAAAACTACATGCTGAATGCACTGTACCTGATTGCTTTCTGCTGTTGTTTTTGCAGGCCACTTTACCTTTTCAATAGCATGGCAATTTGCATTGCTATCACATGATTCATTATAATTTCCATCAATGTTGCAATAAAGATGACGATGATGATGATGATGATGATGATGATTTTGATGATGAAGATAATGATGATGATGATTTCTATTCTGACATCCACTACCCTCAGATCTCTGCAGTTAATTACATTACACCTGTATTTTATATAGGCTGGATGCCTAAGCCAAAGGCTTATAAAATGGCTGAACCTACAAGTATATGGCCACATCAAAACAAAAACAACAACAGAGTCACCATAATATAACAATGTATCTTGTAGATGATGAGACACACCTACAGTACCAAAGTTTGATTACATACTGAACTATGATAGTGTTGGTCACAGACACTGGCAAAGCAAGGAGGAATACTGGCATGCTGTAGGTTTTCTTTGTTTTCTGAAACATACACGGTACTTGTACACTGTATTAGCCTTGCTGAAAGGGGACTGCACAAGTAGACTAGGCAAGAGTCCATTGCTGGCATGCGTTGTGCAGGGAGGTGTACATAGAGGGCACTCTTTCAAATTGCACTAAATATAGCCTGGAGATCGAGATGCACTGCAGTTTGTTCAGTGGGTAGACAAACAGCAATTTGCACATACCTAATTTTTTTTCCGCATCCTCGTACACACAAATATATGTTACATATATAATGCAATACAGGTGTGGCTCAAGAGACAACTGATGTCGGAGGCATCTTAAATGCAACCTACAACATACAGTTGTACAAACAAATGTAAATGCACAAAGAATGTAAAGCCTTGAGGTTAAATGTCATTTTACCTACCGACAAAATCATTTTACTATCATTCCTAACAAATCATACTGTTTTTGATTCACTCGAATTTATTTCTTTCAATTTCATAAAAAAACAAGAAATTTGGTAAAGATTTGTGTGCACATAACTGAACGTTAATGTGTCAGGCGTATTATCGGTATGTTTCCTGCTGGCATTTGTTTACTTGCAAGTTCATTAACTTTATCTCTGAGAAATATCACCCAGGAGTTTCACAGAGATGGTGATAAAAGTTTTCAACACTTGTAGAGTAGTAGTCCTATCTAAAGATGGGTCCCACCTTAATAGTAACTCTTTGTTTTTGCATTATATCTCAGCCATTTCAAAACCATTTTTCATCAAATAAACTTTGTATTCCTCTTCGAATTGTATGTTCTTTATTATTTGTGAAGAGGTTCTTTATTATCTGACACACACACACACACACACACACACACACAAATGTGGAAACCTGAAGCCCAATCTCAAACAAAACTATACCATTCATTTAAAAGGAACAGGTGATTATTATCATTTTTTTTTTTTTGGGGGGGGGGGGGGACTGGATCAGAATTCAAATCTAGGATTTTTTGTTTGTTTGTAATGTTGGGCTGCATGTCTAGTTCTTACTGAGGTAGTGACCCTATGGCCTTAGCAGAGGTTTCTCTACCTCTGTGAGTACTTCTGGTTTATATGTTACTGTGACCAATATCGCAATCTTTTCCCTGCGCAACCAAAACCATGTGAAAACTTTCAGAGTTCTTCATCCTTTTAGGTTCATGGGCAAGTACATAACATGAATGCATGGCCACTTTCCTGGTAAGAACTATGGGGCCCTTGCTCAAATGCCTACTTGAACTGGCAGGCAGGATACATTGTACGATGTACATTACAGGCTGCATGTAATGCCACGCCTGGAGAGAGACGAGTGGACATTCAAAATTCATGACAGATGTGTGTTAGGTTTGTGCATCTAACTGCTATGTTCCGAGTGCAATGTGCATTGTAAACACCCTCTCCATGCCACACATTACGAGCTCAATAACATTAAAACGCAGCCACCGAGCACTTTGGCTGCTGCAATAATTTGGTAGTCCACCAGAATATACCTTCTACAGTACTAGAAGTTTCATTTTTATGTAAATTCTATGATGCTTTAATATTTCACAATATACATCATTTAAATTGCATATAAGCCATAAAATTTCAAATTATGAAACATAATGTACTTCGTTGTAATTGATATGCTAGACCAATCATGAATTCAATTTGAATATTTTGATTCGCATTACAGCCTTAGAACACGGAGACTAAATTTATCAAAGATTCAAACTATATCACACATTTTGTACTTTAGTAACTCTAGTAATAAACATGATGCCAATGAATAAAGCGATGATAGAGAAGCAAATTTCATAGTAATTTGACAATTGTTACAACATCACAAGTTTTTCTTCAACAATTAGGCATTGTCACTATCCTAATCATCACAAGGTATTATTCAAAAAATGGTATCAATAATATGGGAATAAAAGTCACAAGTGATCGCAATCATAGTAGTAGTCATGAAAACCAGCGGGTGGTGCACAGCATGTACATGTAGCATTTATTATTTACCTGCACATTCTTCAATCAATCATGAACATAAACGTGAATGCAGTGAACATTTGCCATCTTTTTAAACCTCCTCATTCACAGCAGCACCATGAACAGCACTGTCATGAGCACAAAGCATAGCAGCTGCATTAAATACAACTCCAACTGTACACACTGGGATTGCATCTTGAAACCAAATGAATAACACTGTACAATTGCACTGCCCTGTACCTCACAATGGTCTTCAAGCGACGGAATACTTGATGAAGGTGGACAAATGGAATCAGGAATTCAATCTCAAGCACTTCTCCATCTTGGCTTCAGGCAAAGCGATCAGATACGAATCAGAATCACTCAATTTGTCCACACACAAAACGAGAGAAGATTAAAAAAAAAAAAATCGCAGTGAAATCAATGGTCCCTTCGTGGAGAATATGCAAGCACGCCTCATCTCGGCTATTCGCCCCACGTGTGCAATCCGCCCCGCATCATTTCATCAGCCACTCGCCGTCGTCTTCACGAAACATGAATCATCCCATCCCCCTGAAACTCCCCGACCCCCCCCCCCCCCTTTTCATCCTCCCCATAACTTTCACCCTCGTTGTGGGCTGTTATAGTCTGTGATTCAGTCTGCCATTTAATCCTCCATGAAGCCAGCAAGCTAAAACATGTGGTATCTTGCATAGTGGGAAAGTTCATTTCACATGGCATGTACCCAACAGCTGGGCATGACGATGTTTCCAGCGAGTCTGGGGATTTGAAAAATCGTCACTCTGTCTGGAAAGCAAATTTTATCTGAAGCTACCATTTGGCATCTGATTAGCCTATGTGTCAAACATGGGCTTAAACTCTCCTGGGGTATAGCAAAGATACTAGTATGCAATTACAGGTGCTCTTTCAATACAATGTACACGTACATGCATCTACAACTTGTACAGTCTGTATCCTTTTTGTCCTCAGTTTGAAATCAAGGGTCTACCTTGTGACGTGCATTGTAGCTCTTCTGCCATAAACTGACCCATTTGAAGTCGTTACAAGAGCCGAAACTGAAATTTAAGGTCATAATGGAAACAAAATTTTATAAAACCACCATGGAGAGTTATGATGAATGGGTTCTGCTTGAAGCCCTATGTCTATGAATACACATGGGGAGCTTGCACATTGATTTCAGTAATAGTAACAACTGAACTCTCCCTCAAAGGTGCAGTGCACTTTGCAGAGCACATCATTTGGAATACAGTGGTATGCATGTGATGTATAGCACCTTTCAATGACATCACTATCACAGGCCTCTAAAATATCTTGTCATTCCCTCTTGAACACTGTTCGCTCACGAAATATAGGGGGCGGCATCATCTCCAATAGAACTCGGTTCATTATTATGTGTATCTGTCCTGACGTGATACTAAACCCACTTGCTACTAATTGCTCAACTAGCATTACCTATAAAGACACCATATTTACAGCACTTGGATGATGAAGTCAACACCCAAATAAAACAAGTTTACTTCAACAACAACAACAAAAGAAATACAGCTTGCTTGCTCAATTATGCTCAGTTGAGGGAATGAGTCAAAATATGAGCTCATATGTGGAGTGATTGCTAATTTGATTCTAGGTCAAAAATACACTGGAGTGTGATTCACACTGATGCAAAACAGTGGGATACAAATCTCGAGATCTGCATTGCAATCCAAATAGGAATATCAAGATTTTTGATCGTGCTGACATGAAAATCCACTATATAGCACAGTGAGCATGAAATCCAAATCCTACAATTATTTCAGAATTATCGCAATAATTTGAGAAACAACATAATTCACACTGCGGTGATTGTGTAAAGTCTTGAGCAAAAAAAAAAATCTTGAGATTTTTTATTTTGTCATTCAAAACATGCGAGATTGAACAGTGTACAAACACTAGGGCAAGGGTAACCATTTCAGTAGTTTTAAGGCATGCGTAATTTGGTCGACAAATTATCGGAACCGGCAAATTAGTGTGTAGCAGCTTGTTTCAATCCATCTGAACGAGGGTAAAAATATCTTTTTTCATTATCTTGCTGTTTTGTCTGTGTGAATGCAACTTTGGAGTTCGGTGAAAAAAGGAGAAGGGTGTGGCATAAAACGTCTTCAGAAAAGAGGGCTCACATCTTTAAACTGATAGTTACCGCTAATGCTTTTCACAGACGACTTGTAAGATTTCACACTGTCTGGCCAAGCCAATGAGGGGTGAAATCATGGCCAGGTGCTCCTATGCATCGACTTTAAATTTTTGCCATCTTGAAAGGACATTAATGAAGTTTTTTTCAGGCTCTTAACATGCAAACACGTACATCCTAAATTCTACATAGTGCACTACCTAAATCAAACACGGCTCTGAATGTTTAAGTGTTGGTTGCATACATGAGTCTTTATAATATTGATGAGTAGAAGTACAACTATGAATCTACTACAGTACTACCACTATTACTACTGTTTCTACTACTACTGACTGCTATCATTGCTACTATTTCTACTACTACTACTATACTACTACGACTACTACTACTACGACTACTACTACTACTACTACTACTACTACTACTACTACTAATAATAATAATAATAATAATAATAATAATAATATAATAATAATAATGATAATAATAGAATAACTGAAACAAGGAGACAACAAAGATAAAGAAGTAAGAGGAGAGGAAGGAGAAGGGGGAAAAAGAAAAAGAAAGACAAGAAACAAAAGGATATAATGAGAATGTGGCTCATTTGGTTACATACAAATCATACCACTGGGTCTCTTTATACCTACACTAGCATTCAGAAGTGGATATTAAACTAATAATTCATCTCTCCAGAAACACTTGTCAGCACAGGTGTGTATACACCATCAATTGTGACGACAGGAAAAAAAAAAATATGAGTGCACAAACATTTCACTTCATTTCATTTCATTCTCCATTTAAAAATGGAGAATGAATTGTGACTGCTTCTTGATAATACAGAGTACCTGTACAATTGAAGGGTTTTTTTAGCAGGCACCTGAGGTGCTAAAAATACAGAGAGCACTCGAAATCATGGTGCATATACTCATTCATATTGTGTCCCAAAATCTATGAGACTTTGGTGCATGTTCAAGTGGGATTTAAAAAAAAAAAAAAATCAAGGGGGGGGGGGTAATAATTGTACCTGTATGCTAGCAGTTCAGAAGTGGATATGAACTACAATGTATAAATCATTCATCTTTCCAGAAATGCTTGTCAACACAGGTGTGAGGCCCATCAATTGTTCACCAAAATTATAGTGACTTTCAAATATATAGCAGATCTTTGCCATTCTATTTCTCCTGTGAAGATGATTTAGTGTCCCTTGCACAAAGCTTTCTGTATGTTAAAGGAAGAAACAAAAAATTAGTAACACCATTTAGACCAGTCAAGTTAATTCATTTAAAGGCAACTCGTATTATCAAAATTTCTTCTACATGAATATAACTTTCTGTCAGATCTAGAGATACTGGATGCTGTCACTACATGTATATTGAAGGTGCATAGCCCCAGTAGTGTAGAGGGCGCTGTTGATGATACTGCCAATCACCATTAGCATTGATACGAAGATTTCCGACGTTGAGCTGTGCGCCCGCATATGCATTTGACTAAACCACCGGGACCATGTGCCTTTAACTTCAGATTGTACTAGATGACATTCAACACCCTTTCCTATCTACTGATGGTGGAACAGAAGAAGGCAAAATCTATGCATACAATTGCACGTCATCTCCCCCCAAATGAGATAGTGCCTGTACCACAATCACAATCAGCAATAATTTGTGCAGTGTTTTGTCAGCCACCAATCCAACTCTTTAGACTGTTAGTCAACTGTTGTCAGGGCATGTTCATCTTGATTTTTACAGGAGAATGTACTCCATTATCATGTCCACCACCAGTCCAACTCTGCATTGTTAGTATGACTGTTGTCAGTGAGCATTCATCCTGCTTTTTTACAGGTCAAGAGAACGTACCCCATTAAAAATGAAAATAATATTGATAATAATAGCAATTAAATATTTGATACTGAGAGATCTGTGGGAAAAAAAAAATCACCACAATCAGACACAGTACAAGAGAGGTGTGCATACAAATGTGTGTGTACAGTTGTACATGGGATGTGTCCTAGTGATCACTTTAGCATAGTAGCTTTCTGTGCAGGCCATTCGATGGGATAGTTTTTGCGTAATCACAATGTTTATACCACTGGTACTCGTGTAATTTGTATTAATACTACAGTTGTATGTATGGTGCCCATCGCCTAGAAGGAGGCATGATGTGCGCCCATCGGTATGAATGTTGCGCAGCAGAGTGTAGTACATTGTACATAGATGTTGTGCACAGAAATATTGAATCAAATTCTCTCTTTTCTGTGAATTGGATGAAAACATATTGTATGAGAGAGCAATTGCACAGCACCACTTCAAGAACCCACAAATCATATATTTGAGCCACTCAGCACTAAAATGTAATCACATGAAAATCAAGCAATTATAGTATATACCATTACTATTTTGGTTGCAAAATTATCAAAAGCCTAAATCACTAAATCTATAACCAATCCTTAAATTGGCTACACACCTCGAAAGTACAAAGTTAATATTTATCTCTCAAATCAAATGAATGTCACCAGTGTCCGTCAGTCTTTCTCTATAGGTTATGCAGTAAGGCCAGAGTTGCCGTTTTAATGACAAGAAGATAAATCTACAGCAAAATTCCCCAAGGGACCTGATAAGTTTGACAAGGAAGCGGAACACTTGGTGCACATAATTCCTAGTACAGTCATCTGCTCTGTTTAGTGACAGAGCATTGAAGTCATAGCGTCTGGAAGGAAGACTACAGTGGAGATATTTGCATGCATTTTTGAAATTCACTTTCATAGGCATAGTACAGTACTTGGTTGCAAGAATGCATTATACATTGATTCACTTCAATGTACTGTACCTGTGTGTCATGGAGAAGAAAAGTGAATATCTCAAATTAGATACTATTTAACATCTGGTATTCAAAGTCATTCTAACTCACTAAAAAATGTGCAGAAAATTCATAGAGCATGTCATTGTACAATGAAAAGATAATTGACAATGACAGCATTTCTTTCATAATCAATTGCCAATAAAAAAGGATAAAATCTGATGACTGAATTTCGGGATTTCATTCACTGCAGAGATAAACTCTACCCTGATCCACCCTTTCACGATGCCACTATTTTATCACCAACTACACTGTACATTGTGTGTGCAGTGGATTGCCACGCACTTGCAGTTAACACTTGAACCTGTGCAGAAAGCTGACTCAAGAGGGCGACATTGACATTCAGAAGACAGGGCACACTGACTTGACTGAGATGTGAACACAATCCCCATGTCTTGAATGTATTTGACTGCAAGGTGTCACAGATGTGCCAAAGCAGGCTGTTAATACTTTACAGCAAACATTGCACTCGTCAAAAATACTTACTAAAACATTAGGTCATGCCTGTCACTCCCATTAAGCAAAAATTAAAAAATTATTGAAAGAAGACAGGAAAAAAACACAAATTATATATTTAAGGCAAATCTCTCAGAAGCTGTTTTCATACACATACAGTTCACAGTAGTGAATAGGCAGGCAATGTTGTATCTTTTTCTTTTTTATTTAATAATCTTGATGATAAATGTATAATTAATTGCTCTTCATGGACCAGAAATGTCCAGTTTCACACTCTCTCATGTGACACGGGTAACAACATGGCAGCTGTACACACAAGGAAAGTGAAGAACTGTCCCCCGAGGGATGGGCCATAAATTTGAGATACTGGTGCAAGAATGAGTCAAGTGTGAAAGATCCCATTTCACTCCTCATTGTAAGCATGTGTGAATCCAGGGTTAAGTGGCCTCTTCCACACATCTTCCTGGAAAAAAGGTAACTGATGATAATGACCCCCTAGGTTCACCCTACGAGACCAGTAATTAAAGGTATTGTTTACCATTGGGAGCAGTGATGTTCAAGTTATGACATCACATTTGATGCATACGTGTACATTGTAGGTCAGAACTTGTATCCCGTGACATCATACCAAATCAACATTTTGCAATAAAGCCTAAAATATGAGGAGATATCACTATTTTTCTCAATGAACCATATATTTACACGATTCATTCTAGAAACAATTTCATTATAACCATTGTTCTATCCCTGACTCACATTTTAGAACTATTTTGAAGCTCTAAAGGTGGGTTTTTGTTTCATCTGCAAATGGTAAATGATGCCTTTGATAGGGAACAACCACTGATCTCTACTGGAAGTATCTGAATATAATATCTCATTGGCCCATTTGTGCTGTACGACCAAGTGAACCCACCAGTGCCACCATCCTTATATCTGTACCAGGCAAACTCTATATGAGAAATTACGTGCATTTTCCAGCCACAGCTATAACGAAGTTCATTTGATGTTGTGAGCTCCATACACAAATGCGATGTGCCTGGTACGATAACGTCGCGGTGGCTTCACAGCAATTGGCCTGTGAGATATCCAGCATACGTCTCCTACTATGGAGAGATTAGTGGAGAATAACAACACTGAGTCAACTGTGCATGTTGTGCCATACATGTGTAGAAAGACGGGAAGGAAATAGCGCCACCAACCTGTTAAGGTTCCTGCCTCTTGGATCCTGGTTGTCACCGCATCGTCCTCGCCGTCCGACTGGCCCGAGACAAAGTGTTCTTCCGTGAGCTGGTGACTGGGCTCGGACTCTGTGTCTGTGGCCAGCTTGACCGCTGAGAGGGCCAGCGCGGTGAGAAAAAGAGGCGGACCGATGCGTCCTCTGCTCGTTGCAAGGGGGGCAACCTCAGTGGAGTGATGGATGTGCGTCCTCATGACAACTGCTGACTGCGGTTTTCACGTTGGATCAAGCGTATCTGTGTCAAGCAAAAATGTCATTCAAAATCAAGATTAGTTACACTATAACATCTCATTAAAAATCTGACACAACTTGCACAAAAAAAAAATAACATCTTCACATTAGTAATAGGATATACTCTTTCCTCTACATCCTGTAGTGTTTTCAGACAGGGACACTATGGAAAATGTTTCTGTGACATATTTAATCCTTCATGTTTCCAGGTACATCGCTTTATACTTTTAATCAGCATTCAGCATTTTCATCAGCATTCAGTAGTCCATTCGAACTTGATCTGGAAGCAGATTAAAGCATGTCCACTCAAATGTAGTATAATCTCTCTTAATCCAACAGAAAGCCATAGCGACACAATGAAAGGATTAGGGGAATTAAGAGATCGGGGGGGGGGGGGGTGTTTCATCAACGCTTGTCAGCGTCAGCACTGACCAATTTCAGCAAAATCCTTGGTTTTGATTGGCTGAGATGCTCTGGTCACTGACTGTTACTATGGTGATTCAAGTTGTCAGCGCCGACAAACGTTGATGAAACCCCCCCCCCCCCCCCCCCCCGGAATTCAGTAGTGTTTAGTTTCCCAGGCATCTGTGCTGGTCGGCAAAGAAAGCGCTCCAGCAAGCACACCAATCAGCAAGCTAAGGATGGTAAGGGTTAATGGAGATCATTTGTTTCAGAGACACAAATTTGTCACAGCTCTTAAAACAGCCATTCCAAGCAGAGATGATTTTGGGTGCAAGTCTGGTGCAATATAATGCAAAACAGACTAATCCGCAAAGTGGTTCCCCGGACATGGAGAATCAATCACTTTCTTGGCTGAAAGTGATTTAGAGCTTTATTTTTTTATATTACAGTCAAAGGTTGTAGTATACCTCTCATGAAAAGAACTCCCGACATACATTGAACTCTGAGATTTCATCTCAAACCACAGGTAATGTGAGACATGTAAAGTTCCCTCGTGGAGA
Source organism: Diadema setosum (assembly GCF_964275005.1). Lineage (NCBI taxonomy): Eukaryota > Metazoa > Echinodermata > Echinoidea > Diadematoida > Diadematidae > Diadema > Diadema setosum. The sequence continues at coordinate 12,828,614 of NC_092706.1, forward strand.
CTTAATGAGCTCCTTCGTGGAGACAATATGAGCTCCCTCGTGGAGACGATATGAGCTCCCTCGTGGAGACTTGGTATATATATTTAATATTCTTGTTTATATCTCTCTAAGATTTATAATGTTTGTTTTATGTTAAGTGCTGTCTGGGGCAAATTATTTGTATCGGGCCCCATTTTCTCTCTCTTCTTTCGTTCTTTAAAACAACAACAACAAACAGCTAAAGTTCCCCAGTTTTACCGTAAATACAGAATAACAAGGAATTTTTAACAAATTCTTGATCGCATGTGTCTGGAATACAGATCCTTTATGGTACAAAATGTATTCAAAGCAACTTAGGTGCAACATTACAATTGGAAATCCTACAAGCTAAAACATCTGTTGATGAACAGATCAAGTTTTAGCATTGAATGTTACATGTAAAAGACTTATATAGTCAGCTATATTGTATGCCAACTAAAGTCTTGTCAGCAACAGGGATTCTGCAATATCACCCTTGGAAAAGTAAGGAAAATTCCAAAATTTTCAAGTGTTCCTACTGATTCTGCTACAAAGGTATTAAGGAGACACTACAAATCCATCTCCTCTCAATAAACACTGAATTAAGCATTAATTAAAAAAATGTAAGAAAATAAAACAAACATTTAAATAAATAACATTAAAAAAGCAAACAAAGCAAAAAAAAAAAAAAAAAAAAAAGATCCCGCCTGGCCTGTGCAAGATTAATCTCCATACTTGCACATATTCAATTCATCCATAGCCAATAAGCTAAAATAATGAGTCTCCAGTAGGAAGACACAATAAATCCATCTCCTCTAAATAAACACTGTATTAAGCATCAATAAAAAAAATAAAACAAACAATTTAATAAATAACACTGAAAAAGAAAAACAAAGCCACAACAAAAAAAAAGATCCTGCCTGTACAAGATTAATTTCCATACTTGCACATATTCAATTCATCCATAGCCAATAAGCTAAAATAATGAGTCTCCAGTAGGAAGACACAATAAATCCATCTCCTCTAAATAAGCACTGTATTAAGCATTAATGAAAAAAAAATAAAAAAAATAAAAATAAACAATTTAATAGATAACATTAAAAAGCAAACAAAGCAGCAACAACAAAAAGATCCTGCCTGTGCAAGATTAATTTCCATACTTGCACGTATTCAATTCATCCATAGCCAATAAGCTAAAATAAGAGTCTCCAATTACTCAATACATCACATATCCGTGATCAAAGTTCAAGTTAAATGGGGGGAAAAAAATGTGCCAGAAGGTACTGCCACAGTTTCCATAGCAGACTTTGCTCTTCTCATGGACAGCTATTAAAAGATGAGTATTGATGATGTCTGTTTATCGTAGAACAGTGATGATTAAAACTGAATGGTATAATGGTATTGTAGTCTTCATTTGTTTCAAGTATGTACATGTATGTACGTGGAGACTATAATTTAGAATACAGAGGACTACAATTTTTTTTCTTTCTTTTTTTAGATTTGACTTCAATATTAGCTGGCTTGTCTGGCTACGCTGCTGTGATTCTCTCTTTGTGATTCTCTTTTTTTTTTTTTTTTCTTTTTTGCAGTGTGTACAGATGTACATGTACCTCCTCTCCTTCCAGGCAATGAGTACAATGACACAATGATGATTACAGAGGAGTTAAAGTTTGTAGCATCGTCCAAATGCGTCTCCATAACGATTACTGTAAAACGAGGAATTTTCGTGTGCATTTTAATTTTGCGAACTTCGCAAGTGCCAAGATTCGCGAAATTAAAATGCATGTGAAATTTCTAGTCTACACTATATGCATTGAACGCCAGTGGCAATTCGTTTTTCACACTGGAAACAGGAGTATCCGTTCTGTACGTCCAGACATGACACAAAATGACAGCCTCTCTTGCTTTGCTAAGATGTACTTCACACACTGGCGATGTGAATGCTTGCAAAACAGGAACTTTGATTTAATAGGCAGACCACTAATAGCTGGCGTGTGATGTTTTTGAGTTGTCTTCTCAGTCTGTTGCTCTTTGGTGACTGAGCACTATCCATCCTACAGAGCTACACTTGATTCTCAATTATGGGGGGGGGGGGAATATGCAAATGTTTGTTGAGCATGAAATTGACAGCGGTAATAATTTCGCTCAAAGCCTAAAGATAGCTCTCCAGCACATTCATGCCCACATGACCTTTCAGTGAGGCCATAAAAAAGGATTGACAAACGAGGCACTTTCAGCCCACATTTGCTCAATTTAAAGCAGGCTAATGATTTGTACCATCATCACAAAAAGACATTACTTGGGAAAGTGTGATTAAATTGGGACTGTGGTTCACAATGGGAATATCTGCACAGCTAAATAGCCTGCATGATGCTATTAGTACAGTACCAGAGTAAGCACACGATACATGTACACTGTATCACAGCTGATCAATTATGATGAAATGGCCTGCATGATATTCCACCATTTCATTGCGCAACGGCGCCAAGGATCCCGGCCATATCATAATGGTGACACCCCTCGTCTGTCGTCTGTCTGTCAGAGTAGTAGGGAAACAGACTTCCACGTGAGATACTGGGCCCTCGTTAATGATTCACTGGCTACCCTAGTCACTCCGGCTGCCATACAAATGACTGGACGGACACATGAAGGGCACGACTAGGGATACTACTAACTAGGATCTTGACATGACAACATAGTGTGTCAACATTGTAGATGCTATACAACAGGAAGCTGTGCAAAGTTCAATGACCCTCATTCAGAAATTGCCATTACTTGTATCATCCAAAATTGTTACAATTCCACAATCATTACCAGAGACTGCAATTTGACCTTTACCTCTATAAAACATACCAACTGTACTACAAACTGTATGTACACGTACACACAAAACCAGACTTTAACAATTACACACTCTGTGTGTAGACAACACATGCAGTAATTACTGTGAGAGACATTAAGGACCGATATTCTGCTTCACATTCATCCAGCGCCCAATCACTACAATGCATTCGTGTCAAATTCACGGCGGTAATTACTTGATCCGAAATACCAATTTACACACACAACACAGACACTGCAGATTATGCACAAATGGGTTTTAAGCATAATGGCCCACATTGGCCCATGAAGCTACCACAGTTTATCTAGTCCATTGATCATGCAAATTTACACTGCTTATTAAAATGCACACTGCATAGTGTACGCTCACACACATTGTTGTATACACTAGCATGCATAAAGTGAATGATATCCCTATTTTTTGTTTGTTTTGGTCCATGGACTAAATCTAAACCATGGATTTGATTTAAACTACAGGTACCTTTGTGAATTCAGCCCAATGAATGCGCACTGACCTACTACATTGTAATTCAACCAATGTGACCATCTGATGCACTTTCATTTCCCCATCCCACTCTTACATTGTACGTGACGTTTTGAGACTATACAAGCACTCTAGATATTAACACTTTATACACTGTACTGGTAGAGTATCTAAAGGTAGGATCATATGGTGCTCCTTTCACTGGGTGGCTAATGAGTGCTAATGCATTAATCAATCAACGCTTCAGAACACAGTTAATACCCAGATGCACGGAACATGTGTGAGGACGGGTAGTAGCAATATCATACAGGCACATCAGCATATGATCATCATTACCTCATTCTTCCAGTGGACTAAGTCTTTGCTATACCAATTGTGCCTCTTTTGTATCATCAGTAACACACAAATCCCACAGCCCAACAGTTTGCCTACCATACATGTACAAAAATTTATTAAAGGACAAGTTCACCTTCATTAACATAAGGATTGAGAGAATGTAGCAATATTAGTAACACATTATTGAAAGTTTGAGGAAAATCGGACAATCCGTTCAAAAGTTATGAATTTTTTAAGTTTTTGTGCAGTCACCGCTGGATGAGAAGACTACTGCAGTGTATGATGTCACATGCGTACAACAATATAAGGAATATATAAAGAGAATTTCACAAAATTTCATCTTTTGAAAAAAGTACACATTTCCTTGACTTGTTACTGACATATGTTATGGGTAATATTATTCCCATTGCCTTTAGAAAGAGGCAAGTCCAGTGCTCTTTTATTATGCGAAAAAAGTGAAAATATGTTGAATTTTCTTTACATTTTTCTTTATACTGTTGTACTCATATGACATCACGAGCCTTAGTAGTCTCCTTCATCCAGCAGTTCCAACACAAAGTTTTTAAAATTCACAACTTTGCATCGATTGTCCAATTTTCCTCAAAACTTTCACTGATGTGTTCTGCTAATATTGCTGCATTCTCTCAATCCTTATGTTAATGAAGGTGAACTTGTCCTTTAATACATGTAGATAGCAATGTCTCCTTGCAGGCTGATCATGATATTTTCCATAGCATCACTTCTGATTCAACAAAGTACATTGTATCATCACAATCTCGCCATTTCGGTTGTTCCTAATTTGAAGCGATATTCCAATCCCGGTTTAGGTTGATATAAAGTGGGGTAAAATCAAACCAAGAGAATGGTACTAGAAGCATCATTAAACTTGGACATGAAATAAGAAATTATGTGAAATAATGCAAATGTTATGTTTTTCACAAAACTTGCATGGATTATCCATTGCCATAACATAATATACAAATGACTGCAGCAATACTGTCACTGTCTCATAGGTATTATAATTGACCTGTACACAATTATCTTCATGAAGTTTCCCTCTTTGAAATGATATCATAACGAAAAAGAATGAGTTACAAGTACCAATCTCATCAAATGATTGTATCATTGTAATAGCTTTCACATGCAGCAAAACTGTCAGAGGGTGATCAATGTTGTGAGGCCTACATGTACAAATTGTACATCATTAACCATCTAGGCACGATTTGTTACCAGTATTTATTTTTTTGTTACAAAGTGAAATAAAATAATTGGTAAGCTCAATTGTGATGACCTCATCAACTCATCTCATATTTGCATTGCACTTGCACCAAAATCAACATGAGAGTAGAACTGTGAGACTACAAAGGGCCCTTTCAGACATACATCGACTTCTCATATTCATACAACATATGGATGTACGGTATGACATATTGATATGAGGCCATTCAGATGCAACACCCTGTTACTGTAAAACGAGGAATGTTAACGTGCATTTTAATTTTGCGAATTTCGCGAGCACCAACATTCGCGAAATTAAATTGCATGCGAATGTTCTGCCTACAAAATATGCATTGGATGCCAGTGGCAATTCGCAAAAATTTCATGTCGTGAGAAAGGCCGTCGGCTCCAATTCTCAATATTTTCCTGCTGCGAATATATCGTGTTTTACAGTAAACAATCATATGGGAGCATTCAGACATCGTCTGTCAGCTGAACTTTCATGTGGAAGAAACGCTGCTCAAAACAACATGGATTTGAAAAACATGCTATATTGAAACAATATTTCAATATGTGGGCATTCAGACAGGGAAGAAGATGTGCTATATCCATATGATATTGTATGTAATGACATTTTTATCCATACAAGAACTCTCTTGTCTGAAAGGGGGGTAACATTCCATAACTTCCTTACTCCTGCGAGCTGTCCCATATGAAAGTTTTATCAATCTGTTTCGTCTTAATTCATTTTTATCTTGAAACATGGTGTAACTTTTTACAGGATCGAGCAGCCCCCTTTTGTACATAAACTCAGAAAGGAGAAAGCATTGCGGAAGAATCATTTTAAATCAATAGTTTTCTCCAAGTCTATGCAGTTGCATCAGAGTTTTTGTTGTTGTTGTTGGTTTGTGTTTTTTTTTGTGTGTTTTTTTTTTTTTTGGGGGGGGGGGGTAGGGGGGTATCTGACCTTAATGAAGCATACATGCCACATAATGATCCATGAATCACATGTTGTATAATGTCTGCCACTAATGAGTCACCATACCATACGCACACATACACTTCATGGCCATTTTGCACCCATTTCTGCTCCATTCCAAACATTCTCAATGTTTTGCATGTGAGAACAAAATGTTGTGCAGTGTTCATTATAGCTTACACTTGTACATCATGATCATTGAACTAAAATACAGGAATATCCTGTACATCTATACTGTATAAATAAACTGGAAATATCACTGCTGTGAGACAATGAGAATTGAATGCCAACTACAAAAACAAGTACTGTAACAAAATGAATAGAGACGTACATCCTCTTGTACAATATGTCAATCACTTCCTCTACTATCTCATGCTGTTTAGCCTCCTCAACAATATGCAAGCATGCAGTAGATGTTTCAATAGTCTCACATTATGGATCTATAGAGATTAGGTATATATAATTATGTAGATCTATACATGTAGTCAGATAAACGTCAGATAATTGATAGAGATGTATCATACCATATGAACATTGTACAATTCATAAGGGAAAGAGCAGGATCTGTTTTAATGCAAGCTTGTGGGCAAGGAAAAGGATATATAAATGCACTTGAATTCTTGCTCACTGTTCTTCACTTCCTCAAATCTGAGAACATTACCATTTGGAAATCATAACAAGCCACTTCCTGAAAAAAAAACAAAGAGGATCTGCCGCTTAGTGAATCTCTTTCACTATGCACTCAATAAACCTACCTGAAAACATTCTGGACTGGAAAAGAGATTTTGTTATTTGTTACAGTCCAATTTTCAGCAATTTCTTGCTGTGCTCAATTTCCAAAGCACTTTAAATGAATGTGACTGAGAAGAATTCCTGTGCTAGTCCAACCTTATTTGTTCTAATCCTCCATCTAAAACAAAGCACTCAGAAATGTTTCCCTGGTATAGTGAGAAATCAAAAATGATATTGCAATGGGAAATCGAGAATAATCTCATTAAAAAGTGATTTGCTGCGAAAATTGCGGCAGCTAATGTGCCAGTTTTTATCCAAAAGGATGCAGAGTGGGGTGCATATACCTCACAAAGCACATCTAGCCAGTCATGAAATGGAGATGAATGTAACCCTAGCCGTGTTTTGTTCACAATTAATCTAGAACCACTTTAGTGCAGCTTCGCAAGTTATAGCTAGATCCATGGACAATTAAGAAAGCCTTCCATCAAAATCTCATTTAAAGTAAACCGCCTCAGTACCTCCGGTGACTGGCTCATGTACAATATCAGTGGCATTTTGAGATAATGGGCATGAGACGATAATTAAAGGGCAAATTTAGCAAAGCAATATGACAATAGCATGTCATGAGGGTTACATGACAACCCCCCCCCCTCCCTCCAATTTCAATTAAAGCAATGATTTTTTTTTTTTTTTTTTTTTGGCACAATGCCACATCAATACATAAGTATTACCATCATAACTAATTTCTCTTCTAGATTTTAATCCGTTGACCGAGTATACTCGGGCAAGTGTCTACGAGAAATGTGTGTTATAGCAAAATCAGTCCGTCCTCAACGGGTTAATACAAGCCTTTACCCAAATGTGCACACTTTGCTTTGCATGTGCAGTTTAACTGAACAGCTGTACAAATAAACAGTTGTACACATTTGCATATAATACTGTACAGCCTAACAGTTAGCTCTCAGGGTACAATCCACCAACATTTTACACACCTTCTTCAAAAAGAAAACAATATTTCTGAATGTCAACTTTAGGAGAAACTATTGTTCTTTAATTATGATCGGTTATGCCCATCTAGACTTTGAGGACAAGAAAAATATGAAAAAATAATATAAAAATGATGACATAAATGGTATCCCAGGGTACCAAATAAAAATCAGCCATTTTGTTGAATTATTTATTTTTTTTAAAAGGTTGTACCCTAGGTGCCAAAAAGAGGAAATTATTTTGGTGCTGGAGCTAGCGCGCGCTAGACACCGCACTGCACTGCGCTGAAGCACACGCTAGTGGTAGCACAGTGTGCCATGCACGCATACAGTGCTGTAGTATACAATGTACATGCAGTGGCATGGGAATGACGGAATGACTACAGCTGTATGTACATGCACACAGAGTGCACGCATTTTTCTCTGGCTGTCCTCGAGTGGACATGAGGTGGCGCTACACAACGCGGTAATCTGGGGTACTACGTACGGTACCCCGGGGTAACGCGTGATGCATCAAATGCCAAGGACTGTGTACATAAAATATTGTACATTGTAAAATACAAATTTTACATGTAGCATCACCGACAGATATCTATTGATCACATAAATGTCTGACAAAATTCTAAACTGATCTGTTAAGTATTTGTAGGCTGTACAAGGGCCATGTTATCTTCCTTTCTATGGTACAATGTACAGTGTAGTTGTGAAATTACAGTGCTCAAAAATGTTTTCAACAGATCCCAAAAAAGGATGTGGACAACAGTCCTGCAACACAAGAATCTTTCCCCACAACTAAAATGGGAATATGGGGTAAAAACCATACAAAGGAAGCAAAATGCAATCTTGGTATGTTTTCAGCCTACCTTGACTACAATTGTACTTCTTCAAGCTAAGCTTTAATGTGCTGACACATGCTTATGAAGGTCATATCTATTCTGTATTAGTGTATGATACAATGAAGTGTGATTTCTCAATCCCAGCCAACCCCTTTTCTAAAGCAAAAGTGCAGAGAAGCATTACTAAAATTAGCTCCTGATACCCTCATGTGCAGTCAGCCAGGAAATTGCGGGATTTCCCTTGAAATTACGACTCATTTTTGCAGTCTGTGCAAATCTTAATATCTACTCATTCATGGAGCTTCAACAATAAGTTACAGAGGGAAAACAATACCCTTGAGTAATTTACTCTCTTTCCTTTACAAAATATGAAAATTGTTGTATTACATGTATGCAAACTGACTGAAAAAAAAACAAACATACATGTACAGCTATATTTCTATTTACATGTGTGTGATACAAGGTCTCTTCGATAGATTGCTTGTTCACTCAATACATGTATTGATCAAACATTCCTAGATTTACAATTGAGTTAAAAGCTTATAAATACAATATATTAATTATCATTTATAACAACATCAACATTTTGGGTTCAATCTTCTCCTGTCAAACTGAAAATATCACAATATGGAGAGACGACAATTTCTATTGAATGCCATGCCAGGAATACCAGCATATTTCTTATTCTCCTATCCTTAAAAAGCCAGATACGTGGAAACTTTGGTGCACTGCAAGGGTTAGTGCCAGTCATTTGTAATAGTCCAGGCTAGAAGGCACCCAACCTTGTTTTTTGATATATACAATGTTTTTTGATGGTTTCTTGTCAATTCGAGTGTGCTGATTCCAAATCCGATTGATGCCACTCGCGTAACCTTGAGCATTTTCGGCAAAATGCAAAAATCCAAAATGGCCGCCAGATATGCTAATTCGGCCGTGATAAACACAATAATGTGCATTATATGACCAATTATTCCACCAAACTTTGTACATTTCTGTTCCTAGAGGTACTCCATCTGCATTTGCAAGAGAATTTTCATTTCATATAGGTTTATTTAGTATTTAAAGTTCATTCTTTATTCAAAATGGCCGCCATTCCTATGCTTATGTGCTATATGAATGGCAAAACATATGCATGGAAATATAGAACAAATTTACTGTATTTCCAGTCCCATACCTACGCTGTCATGAAGTGTTGCATGTTTAATACAAATATGTTGGGTGTCACTTACAATATAGAGGGCCTACATGCATATTTGAGCATCTGATATTCATAAACTTTACGATGTTTAACACAATTTCTAATATACTTCATTTTGTCTCAACAACGAATATAAGTTCACTAAACGTCTCGCAAGAAACCTATATACCATCATATTCTATACCACATGCAGGTTGAATATAGAAATGTAATAGTAACACAATATATTAAGAAGCCTAGATGAATAGTATTTTTTAAATAATGTTGAAAATGGAGGGGAAACTAGAAAGCAAAGCTTCTAATATGCATTCCCCCAAAACCATATCAACAAAGTAGAGAAAAATCCTAAACAGTAAGTGCAGAGATACATGGTCGCAGACAAACTGACCCAACTAAAAAACCCTTTATATTGTAGATTTTTTTGTTTTTACCAGCAAGGAGTTGGGGGGAGGGGGAGGGAGGAGTCCTGAGGCGAGTTTGAACTGGATCATAACCTCCATCACTTTGATATGATATAATTTAGAAGTACCGCCGTGATATTATCGAGGAAACTTGATTTTCTTCTTGAATTAAAACAACAAAAACTTGTGAAGGCATAAACGAAACTGTCCAAACGCAATACCGTACAAATAATTCATCAAACATCAACCAAGGAGCAATGTGAGATACCTCTTTCAGTTCACTCACAGTTCCCAGGTTGTTGATTATATACACTTTGACATCATTATCTCATTCAGTCTTGTCTTAAAACTAAAACTTTCATTTTTATTGTCTTTAAAGAACCCTCTAATTGGATGTTTGGCAGCAGGCGACATCAGCCCCAAATTTGAAGAATTCTCAGGCTAAAGATGCGTATTAGTCCTGCAATTGCAATAATTGCAACCACATCTGGTGATGTTCAGCACTTCCTCAGGAGTCAGAGGACGATTATTTGCCATAGAAACAGAATGAAGACATGAAGACTTGCTTGATCACCACCCGTTGAAGCCCTATGGCTTTGTTGCCAGGCCAGAGACAGTTGTAGGTAGCTTTGGTGGTATCAGAGATGACATGAGACCAGCATCTGCACCAACCTGTTTTGGGGTCAAAGCTTTCAAGTTACGGGAGGGAAATCTAGGCTTGTGGGATTTCAGACGCATTGATGGCAGGTTGTTTAAGGGGGCATTCCATGAAGCGCTTTGTCAGATCTTTTCTTTTTGGCAGCTGTTATAAGCTACTAAAATCCTTGCATCTGATTGGCTGAGAGCAAATTTGTCAGACAAATTTGTCAGACAAAACGCTTCATGAAATGCCCCCATGCTATCGTGTTTACAAGGTCAGGGTATGCGTTGATGGCACTGGTGACACTTGCCATCCTTCCAGCGTTCCAGCGTGAGGGAGAGTGATCGAGTGCCAGTGAAGGAGGGTACCTTGGAAGGCTTGCCACAGAGGGCTACCTTGAACATAGCGTTGGAAAGATGGTTACAGAGATGGAAGGCATGGGTCTGATGATAATCTTATAAAGGTTGGGGCAAAGTATCCAGAAGGTGAAGTACTCTTCTATTGTCTTGAGATGGGTCAGTACTCGGTTGATGTCATCCAAGGACTTTCTATGAGACGTAAAGGCGAGATCATCTGCAAACTTCCTACGTGAAGTAAATGTTATGTCACCATGTAAATGTTAAAACGAGCTCTAGTGGAGTTAGTTTACAGCCACCATTAAGGAGGCCATCATTCAGAGTCCTAACACAGCTGGTCTGGTTACCTAGAGCAATCCTGAATCTGCAAGTGCCGAAGATTAGTACCACAAGCAGTGTGAAGTTGTTATAACACTGCTTTCATAATGAGGTAGCACTGTACAGATCTCAGAGTCTCCCTTGACATAGTACGCAAACACATTCACTCCGAAAAAATGGTGGTAAAAATCATCTACCATATATAATTCATCTGGGTTAACATGAAAAACTTTTGGGTATTATTTTCATTTCAGAGATTTGACGACAGGAAGTGAGGTGGTCCGTGTTTTTCCCTTTTCCCCCTGACTCATATTCTTTCTCGGATGAGGGGACTGAAAAGTTTGTATGATATCGCTTTTAGATACTGTAGAACAGGACAGGTAATTGGAAATTTCATTTGTGTCATCATCTAGGATTCAGCCTTTTAATTCAGCAAATCAGAGTGAATGTAATGATGTCAAACATTTCAAGGAAAGTAAGTATCAAATGTTGATATCTAATAATTCCTGATAAACAATCTTGATGTTGGCGTCAATTCAAGCTTTGATGGATTTTTCCACATTCCTAGGGAAAAATTCAGATTGAGGTACGTAGCAAATTCGGATGTTTGCATCAAAAATAAAACAGCTTTTGTTACTAACAACCTTCTGATTTATTCCATCAGCACACAGATTGATAAACCGTGTACCTGAGTGATCAAAAAAGAAAAGAAAATTTGTTTATTTCCATGTACACTTTGCCGTTCATATTGTGCAGGGGTATAATATGAGTGACATCCATTTTGAAGTTTTGTATTAAGAAGAATACAATAAGCCTAAAAACAATACATTTTCTGTTTGTTTGCTTGTTTGATTGCTTGTTTTGCTATTGGCACTCATCAGATTTGCATTGCACATGCAAAACTTGATAAAAGCATAGGAATGTGACTAAAAATTCGTCTTCTATTTCTATGCATATTTTTTGCCATACATATAGTACATGAGTATAGGAGTGGCGGCCATTTTGAATTGAAAATAAGCTTAAAATGCTAAATGTACCTCTTCAAATGAAAAATTTCTTGCATGTGCAAGTAGAATTACACAAGGAACAAAAAATTTTGAAAACTTTGATGGATTAATTGGTCATAAAATTGACATAACAGGGATTATCATGGCCAAATTAGCATATCTGGCGGCCATTTTGGATTTTTGCATTTTACCGAAAATGCTCAAGGTTACGCGAGTGGCATCAATCGGATTTGGAATCAGCACCCTCGAATTGACAAAAAACCATCAAAAAACATTGTATATATCAAAAAACAAGGTTAGGTGCACTTTCTATGGAGCCTAGCCTGGACTATAAGCATTGTAACATTGTTGCAGTTCAATGTGGCAATTTCTCCAAACTTCCCACCCCCCCCCCCAAAAAAAAAAAAAAAATAAATAAATAAATAAAATAAATAAATAAATAAAAAAAGAATAAAAATAAAAATAATGATAATAATAATAATGTAAAAAATTCTGACAAAGAAAATGTTTTGTACATTTTGAGCTGAAAAATAAAGACAACTCATTTACACTCCACTTCAAGGGTAAAATCAGAAGGTTTTACCGTTTCTTCTTTGAGAGAGCTGTAAAAGTTGGCCAAATTTCAACATAGTGATTATGACACATAATCTGTATTATAGGACATTTGCCAATTCACATCCATAACATCAAAATTTCCCCTTTGAACAATCTGTTCAACTTGCACAGTCCAATATAATGCTATTCGACAAAACCCATGACAAAGGAAGTTAGGGCTCTCTCCTACAAAGAAAAAAAAAGAGTACTGTATAGTGGTACACATGATTAGGATTAAACATTGCATCCACGCACACTAAATCATGTACATATTGAAATACAATGTATGCACAAACCTGTTGCATGGTATAAAATACAGATTTCAAATTCACTTTCACTGCTGAGAGTATAATTTCCCTTCAGTCCATAAAGCATTGTTACTCTTGAACTGTTTGACTTCTTTGAGATGGAGGTACCAGCAATACCATGAAGAGTGTAGGTGCACAGGAGTCGAAGTTTTCAAGACATTTCCTGTTAATGCTAGCCTTTGTTAAAGGCCCTATTAATACAGAAATTGCCAGAAAAGGAAGCACAGGGTCATTGTGGGAGATTGAAACAAGCCACCAGCAGCAAGCCCCACCAAAAGGGCCTCCAGAGAATGTCCAAATTTCTCAACATTTTACACCTTTGAACTACACATACCATACGTTTACTGCTAGCATTTGGGAACAAAAATTAACAGCCAATCAGCTGTTTGAAACCAGTTAAATGTATGCCCTGATGGTCAATGGCTAACAGGCAATATTTCACTGGTCAAAATGACAAACTGAATTATTCAATACGAGTTGGGTGCACCAGTCATCTTTTTTTTTCCCCAAATAGTGAATTAAAATCACATTTATTTGTACATCTCATAGGGTCCATGTGCTGGGGCACATGGCTTCCACTCGCTTTGCTCACAATTGTTGGCATTAAAGAAGATGAAGAAAAAAAAACAAACAAACGTATGGGCCTTTGAAAAATGCAAGTCATACCTAAGAACAAGTCCACAACATAGGGCCAGTGTCTACAAAGAGGCTCATGCTTGGCACACCAATCAAGTAAAATTTAATAGATCAGAGTATGAGATGTAGATTTAGCATCTACAGAGCAGGAAGAGCATGGGTCAAATTCAAAAGTGATTAAAAATACAACTTGTATCGACTAGAACAAGGTGGCCCTGTATTTTTTAGTGAAGCACCAACAAGAGACTGTGTTTGGTATGAGGACAACAGACAGCCATACTGTATCAAGGCACCCAGCAGATATGGTGTAAATAGTGTTATCAGAATGATTACAAGTTTTCATACCGTTTGTTGAATTTCATTTCTAATCTCGCTGGCAGATAGAGCACTTCACAGCGTTTCCAGCAGCCCTGTAGCTGTCCTCTTCTCAAAATAAATCTTCATTAAAAGCCATTAAACCTTGCAAGGAAAGTTCATATTTCAACATTAATGCTATGCTATCTTTTAATTTACCACAAACATACTGTAAATATGTGTACCAACAGTTAACCATCAGTTAATTGTTACTTGATAAGCCACTGCAGTCAGTCCGCAGCACGTATGCTAATGAGCCGATCCGGCAAGATTTATTCAGCACTCTCGTTGACGATCTTTGCGTTCGAAAGGTGTCTCGTCGTGCGAGATTTTGCGAGACTTTGATAGGGCTATGGTTTTCACAGTGTAGCGACTTGTACACACATTCGTCATGGCTACAAGTCACGGTAAATTGTTTTCCAGACTTTGATCTTTATTTTGATACTAAATTTGCCTATAACATCGGATCTTATCATGACTATATAATCAGTTGAATTTGCGTAAATTTTACCTGCTTTTCACGGAAGATTTTGTCATCTAAAGTTCTTTTTTGGTTCCTGACCGGATTAAGAAACTGTTGTTTCTGATTTTGGCTTTTTCGTAGAGAGGAAACTTAGATACTCATCATATATTGGAGTCAAGGAGACGCAAGCATGATTTATACTAGTTTTTCCGTTTTGAAATGTCTGTAAAATTCACTCCTAAGCCAGAAGTATGCTGCGCACAAAGTGTACAGTGGTGCGAAAGAGCTCTCTCATTGGACAGTGCGTGCGTTCAGCGCTTGAACTACACGCGTGCCAAGAAACCGCAAGTGGCATGAAACCGTTATGTAGCAGCGTAATGACGTAATGCAAGCGCTGAGTGCAGGCGCTGTCCAATGAGAGAGCTTACTCTTGAGATTGCACGGTTTCAAGCTGATCAGCACTGACATCGATGCATATTTTACTGGTTCCTGACCGGATTAAGCAACAAATTGTCAAGATATTTACATGGATACAAAGATTAGGAGATGGACAACCAAATAAAGCATTTTCATTGAGACGCAAGGTGAATTTGGTATTTTTTTGACGTCTTGAAAGTATACTGCACGAATTATACTTTTTTCATCATTTTTCAAGCTCAAATTACGCTATGATATTTTTGATTTACAATAATTTGAGTAACATGTGACGATAGTTTACATATTTTCCTTGAATTTGATACCAAATTTGTGAACATAAGGTGTATTTTTGTAGCCGAAAGCCCAAGGACAAAATCCCCTTACGCAGCTCATAAAGTATGCAAGCCTAAAGCGGGCTTGCATACGAGCTGAATAAATACGAGCGAATTATCGGGTGCTGCGGACTGACTGACTGATTCAACCAATAGTTGGTCCATCTTTCACAAGTTCGGATTTGAACAAATTAGTTTCACCTCTCTCCTGCTTTCTACAGGGTGCATAAAGCCATCTTCAGACCAAACTGTATAACAGAGGTTCAAATTTGTATGCTTCCTGCTTTAATTAAACACTATGAAAACCTGTAATTCATTTAAAAGGTGATTCATTTACTATTACGCCACCACAATCCGTCTGGCAGCTTTGAAGAGGTGCGGCATTATGCTATCAAAACTCAGTGGGGCAAATACCGACGCGCCCCAGTTGGAGATAATTAACGAAGATGGTCCAACCAGCTGATGAGGAAACCCAGGGATTTCCCCTTCGGATTACAATCGAGGAGGAACAAGTCCAATCTATCGACACCATACAAAGTATGCAGTACAAGGCAAACTGGAGAGCTTCAAAGGTTCAGCCGAAAATCAGGTTGGGGATAGATGAATCTCAGAGTATCAGAAAAAAATTCTCACCCAGACTCAGTAACTCTAAGAAAGACTAACTGGTATAAAAAATCAACTGGATTACCCTGGAGGTACAGGTCTGTACAGCAGTTCATGTTGGATGAGAAATTTAAGTAGTTTAATAGCAAACTACTGATGATGTACCTCAAATAAAAGCAACCCTCTTACATTTCTTCTAGAGGGGAAATTCATAGACTTCTGCAGGTCAGAAAACAACTTTTTATCATGCCCTTATGGTATTTAGATGAAAATATGCCCTTGCAAGACAAGTTTGTTTCCAAGAAACACAGTGAAATAAATCTCTCAAGAATCAAGTAGAATGAGACAAAAGTATGGCCCTCTGACCTACTAAAAACTCTCATCATTAGGGTTTTCTGAGTGTGCTATCAAAGCGGCACATATCTCAAAGTAATCTTCATATATAATACTTTGGAGAAAAAAAAAAAGAGACAAATTATGTAAATGAAAACGACACATTTACATGATGTACAGTGCGTTCCTGGTTTAACGAACACAGTACTGACAAAATTTCCTTAACAACAGAGTAAAAATTCAGGTCCCTAGATTATTGTTTGGTTATGGCAAAATTTTGATATAAGAAACACAAGAAAACTGCAAGTCCCAAGGACTTTGTTATAAAGGGAATTGCCTCTACATGCAGTTTAACTTTAATTTGATTCTCCTGAAAGAGAAGGAGTAGCTACAACTTTGTGATTTCTATTGATTTCACCATCTCCCATACATGAGCACAGTACAGGTTACAGGAAAATAAAAAGTGAAATTTGACAAAATGAATTTCACTCTCAAGCAGAGTCTACTATCACATCTCACTTCACAGAGAATTAAATGCCACCCTCAATAATGCAGTCCATTCTCTTGGCGCAATAGGTTTCACGCTTCTTCTCTCTCTTCTTTCGATGTGCAAACTGAGTGTGCACATGATTCATGTGGTGAACATTACTACACATGTATCAAGAGTTCACATCAGCATTAAACATTGCGGGGAGTGCCCTCATCCACTTGCATTTACACCAATCCCTCTTCAGAGCAACTCGGGATGCCCCTAATCCTCTGTAAAAGGGTAATAGGTTAGAAGAGCCTGAAAATCCGAGGGTTTCTCCTGCTGCCTCCTCCCCTCCTCCCCCTGATCATTTTTCATCTGAAATGCACAATTCCTTCTCGGCATGACACATTTGAACTGCAGTCAAATCTGGGCAAAGATGATTTCATTGCATTGCTATTTTTAACAAGCATTCTTTGAAGATTTTGATGTACCGTATGCATAAGAAATGGGCTTCTTTTTTAAATGCCCACATTATAAAGAAAACTTTAAAGATGAATTGTTCATTGAAAAAAAAAGAGTAATTTACTTAATTCCTACCAACAAAATTAACAGGAAACAACTAAAAAAAAAGAAGACTTTCACAATTTCATTTCTTAAGTGATATTTTTCATAATTTCTTCCTATTCTGGCCACTTGCATTATTGCATTCAATTATGAATATATATCAGAACTGCACAACTACTCAAATGCACTATGCCCTAGTCATGTACCTCATTTGTAGTCCTTAATACTCTCAACAACACAGAAATTACTAATGTTCACACATATTTACAACAATGTATACTTTTCTTTACTGTAATCCAATTAGTTTCTTAATTTCTGGATCTACCAATTTGCATCACACATGCAGGCTCTATTTTGTATAGATTGTGTGCAAATAGCACATTGTCATATAAAATGCTCAAAGTTTTGGCCATGTTCACAAACTTTTTTTGGGGCCCCAGCGTACTCATGTGAGCCTCAATGAAAGGCTCACATGCAGTATACAGTGTATGCCAACATCTCAGGAACAAATGACAGTTTATGCCAACACACACCCAAATTTCAGAAAAAATACTGTGAACATGTTAGCTCTAAATGCTGAAGTGTGACAAGGCCTTTGGCATTGAACAAATAGACATACTGTAATACTCAAAGTGGTACTCTATCAAACCATTGCAGTTATTCAGTCGTGTCATTCTAAATATATTACCCCAATTCAGAATTCTAATACTTGACTTCAAAATACAATACTAATCTGCCCTGCATATAACTGCACCTTTCCTGTCATCACTCTCAACTTCTCAAGGGTCTAGTCTTCAAGACCATGCTCATTTACATTGCTCTGTCTTCAGAGTGTATAAATGAAACAATAGTATAAACAAAAATGCTGTATTAAAAGAGCTTTTGTGCCATTGTTCCCTGTCTATAGAACAGCCTACCTCATGATACTCAAAGCAGTCTGTCACTAATATGTAGACTCCTTGGGAGGTTCACTTGAAAATACATTTGTTTCAATCTGTTCCATTTGTTTTTATGATGTAAAGTTGTGTATAAATAATGTGTTGGATAAGGAGGTAGGTATGAAATCTTAGTTTAACTCAAGAGGATACTGTATTTGCTACGGATCCTCCTTTCCTGTACTGTGTCTCCTGATTCATCCCTTTGCAACGTATTGTGAAGCTCATCATATGCATAATGTATGAGCATTTAATCATAGCAGTACAATATTTAAAGGAAACCTTTAAAATGTAGCTCTGGAAATAATCTTCTACTTTAAATGGAATGGCTACAAGCATCAAGTGTAGGACATGCATATATATTTTTTTTTTCAGTGTGAAATGGGTAATTGTGGATCTGTGTCTCCACAATATGTACAATGTACTTGTGGCACATGTCCTCTAATTTTGAGTGCAGCTACCAAGTTCTAGCAAAGTAATTCATGGCACATGCCGAACACATGACGACATTTCGGATGCATGAAAAACAAAAGAAATGTTTTGACTGGCACGTCAAGATGAAATATTTCCTACCCTTTTACAGTCTACAGGCTCATCCATCAAAAATTGCCAATGGTGATGAAAAGTCAACAATGAACAGCAAATATTCCCAAACACAGACATTCGGTTACCAGGGTTTACACAGGCATGCAGTGTTCCTCAGACCCTTTCACAGATGAAAACCTCTCAGATCCATATTTTATGGGTAGGTAAACTTTGCCTGCTGGAGCAATATGCGTTGATGAGGACCTCATTCTAGATATTCTACATTGTAGTTATACATTGTATGTTGTACAGTATCTAATGTTTTAATCATATGTTGTACCACATTTAATGTTTATTGATGACAATGACACCCAGGTAAATTTAAAAAGAAACTAGAAATGTCGCTTTGGCGACTGGTATGCCTCCGCCATAATGCATGATTTTCCCAATAGGTCTAGATAGTACATGTGGACACTGTGTGATTACATTTCCACAAAATTGGCAAAATATTGGAATGACAAGTTTGTCACAAATGTGTTGAATGTTCACCTTCCTTGACGTAGGTTTAATTGGATGAATAAGAGAGCATGTATCTAGGGATTTAAGGACTTTAACTTGACTTTGACCCATTCATACATTTAGGCATTGAGTAATTTTCAAGGTACAGGTGTGGAGAAAAAGTGCAATTTCTGAATTGAATAGTAAATTGTTACCATTTTCATCTGGCCCTTGACCCTAAAATTCATAAGATAATTACTTTCAGGTAGAACGTGCATAATATGTACTAAGTTTCAAGGAAACTTGAGCCACTTCCGAGATATGGAGGAAAAAGTTAGTTCAGCACTTTCACCTGATCTTTGACCTTTTGACCTTTGAGGCAAAAAGAGAAAAAAAAAACTTTCCAGAGAATTTCTATTAGGTTACACACGCATACACCAAGTGTAAAAAAATAACCCTGCTGGCATTGCATAAATATGAGGGTAATAGTAAAATTTTGAAGTCTTGCACTTGACCTTTGACCCCTGACCTTTGACCCCATGAACCCTACATTCTCTAGATAATCACTTCCAGTCAGTACATGTATATACTATGTTCCATGAAGATACCTTGAACAATTTTCCAAGGTACGGAGAAAAAAAAGAAGTTTTAATATTTTTACTTGACCGTTTGCCCTTTTGAACTTTTGACCTTTGACCTCATGACCCAAACTTTCACCAGAGAATCTTAATTGGGTAATACATGTATACACTAAGTTTCAAGAAAATATCTTCAGGCATTCAATAGATATGGTGGAAATAGTGAAATTTTATGTATTTGACCCTGACCTTTTGACCTTTGACCTTTGACCTCATGACCCAAACTTTCACCAGAGAATCTTAATTGGGTAATACATGTATACACTAAGTTTCAAGAAAATCTCTTCAGGCATTCAATAGATATGGTGGAAATAGTGAAATTTTATGTATTTGACCCTGACCTTTTGATCTTTGACCTTTGACCTCATGACCCAAACTTTCACCAGAGAATCTTAATTGGGTAATACATGTATACACTAAGTTTCAAGAAAATATCTTCAGGCATTCAATAGATATGTTGGAAATAGTGAAATTTTATGTATTTGACCTTGACCTTTTGACCTTTGACCTTGAGCATGTGCACCCAAAAGTTGATAGGCACAACTTCACCCCCTAATACACATACATGCCAAGTTTCATTAGGATACCTCAACAGGTTTCGATAGTTACCTTGTCCACAAAATTCATTACGGACGGACGGAAGGACGGACGGACGGACGGACGGAAGGACGGACGGACGGACGGATGGACGGACGGACAACCCGAAAACATAATGCCTCCGGCACCACCTCGTGGCGGAGGCATAATTATTGCATTAATACACAAATCATGTTTGTACGGATATACCTGGAAATTACTCATCCTGCAAAGTTTGCCCTGGAAATTTACCAGTACACGGGAGTCACAAGCACAATTCCATGCTGTGTCAAGTTGTCATTGTCAAATCAGATGAAAAGAATGGCAGCAGTTCCATCAGATTTGGATTTGAAAAGAGAGTTATAAAAGTCTAAATTTTGACACAACCATAATATGCAAATTTGCTGAAGTGATGATGTCATCAACTCAAAACTCCAACATTAGTTTGTGCACATAAATATCATAGAAAGTACATGTAGGTTTTGATTGATGAGTTAGATAGCAACTAAAATCCACCTGCCTAAAGGTCATCACTACTACACTGTAGGTCACTGTCAAAACAAAACAAAACAAAATAGAAATGAATTTTGAAGATTTGATGTAAAGGATATTGTTTTCTTTTTCTGTTTCATTTAATCATAAAGGAAATTTGAGATTTTTCTTTTCTGTCATGGGGGGGGGTGCTTGAGAGACTGTGATACAATTACTTTTTTTAAAATATCTGATTTAAATCTTTAAAGTGGTTGCTACAAAATCACTGATACAAGGAGTACATGAAATAAATGATTTGGCTGTAATGACATAACTTCATGATATGCGATACAAATTTGAAAAAAAAAAAAACCTACCAAAATGCTTTGTTGGATTTCAATTTACTCTAATATTGATTGTAACTTGTAACTCAAATGGCATGAGGAACTTCTCTGCAAGTGCTTTAACTTGGCCCCAATGTTTCACTCTTCATCTGACCCACAAACCTATCATCAGGTGCTCTGTTGAGGCAGGACTGTATCAAATGTGTAAAGTTAATGGAAGCAGCCTGGGAACAGGAGGCTACATGTACTTAATACTGTATACTGAAACTTCACGAGGCCTATGCATAGTCGGATTAACTAAATGATCTAGAAAGGTCATAAGAGGTCAAGTGGTCATATCTGATGTCTGCTCACGACTCAATTTGAACCAGAGAATAATGGGCTCCAAATCTGTCACACGGTACACCGCGCAAACTGTGCACATCACTGGTCTACACTGAACGCTTCTTCACCTTCTTCATTTGCAGTTTCAGAACTTATGAGACCACATTGGTGATTTCAACTGTGGTATCAAAATGGCATGAAAATTGTGTATTCTGTTGCTTAATGCAATTTGGATAGCTTTTAACAAGAAGAGAAAATGAATTCTGAATCTTAATTCTCCCTTTTTGCACATACACATGGCCTTTAAAAAAGCAACAACCAAAAAAAAAAAAAACCACCCATGAATTGTTCATTTTATTAGATCCTCTGACACAACCAGTATGATACAGGTCTTAGTCACTTTGCCACTGAACTTCCTTTGGGTGACACTATGATAGGCATCAACTATGAGTCTGGTTAACAAGGGGGAAACTATATTTGAGACACTCGATACTAACCTACTTTTCACCTCCAATTTGATATATCAAGTCAATCCCATCCCACCCACCATGACCATCCTCCCCCCCCCCCCAAAAAAAAAAAAAAAACAGCAACAATGCAAAAACATTATATAACATTAAAGCATAACATACACTACACATTGTACATTGGCATAGCATGATGAACTGTACTTTTATTGCTGTACATGCTTTCATCAACGAACCACCTTATTTGCAAATTTTATGCTGCTTCTGAATTGTTTGGATTTGGAGAGAGATCATACACAGCCTATGTCAATATAATGCATTGTTGTGAAACAAACTTTGTTTTGATTGTTACAAATGTATGTTTTTTGTTCCCCTCTCTCTCATAATTGGACATTGTATAACTTTGTACATTAGACATGAAAGACCAATTCAGATTATCAATCACTCACATCTCACAAAATTTACTGAGGAATGTAACAGGTAAAATACCTTATGAGAATACTACTGTATGATACACAATCAGGCAACAAAACAAACAAAAAAATACAGAGGGATGTAATCCCTCTGTGTAAAACTTTCTGTACACAAGGGATCAGAGCATTAGTTTGTAGAAATGATACAATATAATGATTTAAAGTGGGATTTGAAGAAAGTTAGAGTATGCAATCAAAAGAATTATAGTTTTCAATCATAATATTTCAATTGAATAAAAAAACAGTTACCTCCCATTGTGTTTTTTATGTAAGTTTTAGTTTCAACAAATAATACTACTAAAAAATTGCAATGTAACTGTGTATTAAGGCATTGTTTCTCAAGCCAAAAGTGATTTTAATGAGCTCACCAGATCGAAAGGAATATCACCAATTGTTTTACAAATGGAATGAATCACACTCACATGCTGACTGAAGCAATGAAACACTGCAATGGGAACACATGAAAGTTAATTCACACTCTTGCCCTATTTTCCTTTAAAACCAAGAGGCGACTGAGAAATTCGTCTGTCTCTTACTCAGCTTGAAGTAAGAGACAGACAAATTCAGAAGAGGTCATTGCCTGACATCAGAATCGGCCCATCACCACAGGCTTTGCACTGGACAGTGGCCAAAGTTCTGAAACACAAGGCTACAATACTACATGAGAGATTCTGGCAGGCGATTAATTAACCATTTCCACATTCTCTGCCCCATTACGATTGCGTAGAAAAATCGTGAAATATCCTGTCCGTCTCCCGGATATACGTCAGCTAGGAATGACTTAGAGACACTTTGTGTCTTTAACAAACAATCTCCATACATTGTAAAATTCACAGTAACTTTACTACAGTATGTCTTTATTATAGCCTTCCTTACTGTCTGTTCAGTGCTTATTACTACACGTACACTTTTGTGTACATGCTGTGGTCTAAAGTTGTATCACGGTAAAACAAAACTAGAATATCCTTCAATAAACTCAAGAGCCACTTACGCAGAAGAGAGAGCATCACTTATTTCCTTTACCCATTCCACACAAGCAGGAAAACATGATTGACATGTTGATTCTAATGACCTACAGCATGTACTAAAGCATGGAATCCTCATGACCTAGATGAGGTATGCAATTCTGAATTTAAATAGCTGTTTTCAGTTTTAAACGCCAAATATTGCTTTAATAAAATACTTAAAGCTCTCTTTCAATAAGGAAACAAAGTACTATAAAGCCTCCATCCCACCCCATCCCCTTTGCACAAGATACTGTACATTTAATGCTTTCATACAGCTGTATTTCAAATTTCATGGTCACAATTTAGCAGAGAAAATTGCATTTTCTGGTAGTAAAGTTTCTAACTGCCATTGTACACTTGGCCGTCGACACAAGACTGCCAACCAAAGCAGGAGCCATCCAAAGGTGAACAACTGAATAAATACCACATGATATGGACTGTGATCACGGCTTGCTGCTCACTCTCAAATAAAGGCCACTGTCATACTCCATACCTGATTACTCACTAAAACTGTATGTTACACAATAACCTTGAAAGTGCAACTGTCAATTATAAACAGCCCTTGACAAATGCCCGCAAAAAAAAAGAAGAAAAAAATATGTTCTTTTTTTTAAATCAGTAAGTTCCCTCTTTCCTCCTCAAAGTGGTCTGCACATTCAATCAATTATAGTAGCTGCATGTCATTTGTAATATTTTCCATTGTCTGCCCTGCTGGATCGCAACAGGCATGGAAATTATAAATGTGGTGCATCAGACTGCGAGTTTGTCGTTGTAGCTGCCCCGAGTGAGTCAGATGTGAACTTAGGGAGGCACATGGTGATTCAAAGGGGGGGGGGGGGATGGGGAGAAGGGAGGGAAAGCAGAGGGCCTATCTTTTTTTTTTTTGGGGGGGGGGGTTGTTTTGTTGTTGTTGTTGTTGTTTTCTAAGAAATAGAATGGCTTTAGGTCAACTGTTCCTACTCAGGCCTGGCCTTATGTCAAGGCCTTCTCGCTGTACGATGGCTAGAACGGGTGAGCAAAGCGAGCCCAGCTGAGCACGACAGCACGAGGGCCTTTTGAGATCTGCTTCACATACATGTAACATTATTCATGACACATGAACCCTACTGAGTAGTCATATTAACGGGTTCGGGTCAACCATTGGAATGGCGCACTCCCCACATCCTCCGTCTTTGCTTGTCCAACCTGTTTGCATGCATCACTGACCACCCATGGAGGTCTGTGGCACGCATTCGCTGTATGCAAATTGGGCTCGGGCAGACAGACGTATGCAAATTGGTCGATTTTTGCTCCCTGATTCAGGGAGCAAAAAATCGGTAACTCAAAGGGATAACATCAGGATGTGAATCAGATCTCAAAAGGCCCTCGTGCTGTCCAACTCAGCTGAGGTTGCTTTGTTCGCCCCCCTTCGCTCACCACCCTCACCACCATACAGTGAGAGGGCCTTGGCAAAAGGCTAACTCATCTCATGGTATACCATAGTTTTGATAACACTGCCTTCTTTAGAAACCGTCATTTCAATATCATCAGTGAGATTCTAAAAACAAAACAGAATAAATCTGGCTGGCTTAAGATAACATTCCTATGTTTGCCTTTCACATTCCTCTCATGTGAACCCTAGGGAGATGTATTTTACCAGGTCTTTTTCTACGATAGTTTTATTTCATGATGGCTTAAAAGCATTGCTTTACAGCAAAACTGTAATTCACAGACATTGAATGATCTTCAACTAAATGAATGGTAGCATTTATCTCAAATTTCATTCACTGGTTTTTAGATAGTGAAAGTGCCCTTTTCTGGAATTTCATCTTTCAGATATACAAAGGCTGAATCACTTCATAAAAAGTCCCAGCCAAACATGAATTCTACCCACAAACATAGCCCTAACCCTAATCTTAATCCTCACATCAAACTAAACCTAAAACCCTATCACAGCCCTAACCCTAATGTTAAGTCCTTGGAGAAAAATAACACTGCGGGCAACTGTCGCAGGAGCAAATGTCATGTCACCCCAATGGGAGGGCCTTTGGAGACACGTCGTTATCTATACACTTTTGAACGATTTCTTAACTTAAGCCCTCGAATGACCAAATTTTGCTTCCAGCATTTGCTAGCAAAAAAAAAATAAAAAAAAAATAATAAATAAATAAATAAATAAAAATCATTGCCTATCAGTGCATCTCTGTTCACATAAACTCATGAATACACTGCACATTTGGCAAAGATGACTGATGGATGAATCCATTGACTCTATTGGTTAAGTGACAGACTTAAATTCATAGACTTCATTATTCAGGACTGAAGCATTTGTACGGCTTTTTTATCAGCTTTTGAATAATTTTCACATTCACATAGGCCCTAACAGTAACACTGATGCATTCAGCTTCAGCTCACTTGGCCCAGGATCGTCAGCACAAATAAAAATGTTACTGTTAACACAAAAGAACAGTTTTTATATAGAGGGGAGGCTCTCCTACATGTACATTACATATGTGTACAGGTTAAACTCCAGTCTGTTGATCAAAAATAACATCTTTCGATGGAGTCCACAAGCTTTTCACATTTGGTTGTGAAAACAGGATTTGTACCATTACAAAAGGTACTGTATAAGCTGTTATTAGGGTTGGGGTTTAACTTTCATGAATATCGCAAATCACTGTTGGACCACGAATTTAATAACACACAAAAATGTTGCCATGCGCTATAGGGTAATGGTGCACTTAAAGGGGATGGCTAGTAACTGATCAGTGGGAATCAGTGGGAGTGCTGGGGGATGATTGTTCCAATCCTTGTGGAATTCATTTAAGAGTACATTATATATCTATTGCTGTGTGAAAATTATTTGCTTCAGAATGGTCTCATATTCAAGTAATGTGCAGTTTAATGTTTCCAGGTTAGCATGCCTGTACAGTGACAGGGCGATCATTAACGGCCCGTTCAGGATACACCACGCGTTACCCCGGGGTACAGCGGTACCCCAGCGTAACGCGTGGTGTAGCGTTACCTCACGTCCACTCGAGGACAGCCGCAGAGAAATGCATGCACTGTGTGTGCGTGTACACATTAGTCATTCCCATGCCACTGCATGTTATACTATGCATGCATGGTACACTATGCTAGCAATAGCGTGTGCTTCAGTGCAGTGCAGTGTAGTGCATCTTATAGACAGAAAGATCCGTCTGCGTCTGTGCGGAGGAGTCTTTTATTTTTTTGACGTTATCACTCTCCTCCGTAGAGGGGATCCGTGAAGCCAGATGCAGTCTCCGCGGAACATTTCCCCGACGACCAGATATGGTTGGACCTACTACTCATCGACCGCCTAATGTTTATTTGCTTGATAAGAATATTTAACACTGAAATTCACGTAAAAACTTGACCTACGTGATTGAGAAAATCCAGCAATATCAAAGATGCTGTTGTTCCCTTTTCAATTCGAAGTTTCAGTGCAAAAATATCACCGTCGAACTTGCATGGCCTCTTTTCAGCTCTCTGCGGTGCCGCTCCTTATTTAGATCGACCACTGTTTTTGCATTGACAATGCACACAAACCGAGTTGTATTGAACACCGTGTTGTACGAAGCTTTTTAGAAACTTCCATAGACATTACATTACGATTCGGTTAAAATAATCATTTGAAATTTTGTCCTTGATTCAAACCATTAATGAACGGTGAATTTTCGCGTTTTCCCACACATCCTCATCAACAGTCAAAGCCAATACAGTATGTGCTCTGCGGGCAGTGAAGTGCGTACTAAGCGTTCTGTGCGCCAATACTATACGGTCGGTTTCAATAAGGGCGGTCGATATTGTAGTAGGTGTCTAGTAAGTAGGGTTACCATACAGTTACAGACCGATCTTTCGGTCAATGTAGCGCAGTGCAGTGGCTAGCGCGCGCGCGCTAGCTCCAGCACCAAAATACATTTCCCACTTTTTGGCACCCAGGTTACAACCTTACCAAAAAAAAATAATTATTATTAATTCAACAAAATGGCTGATTTTTATTTGGTACCCTGCTGGGATACCATTTTATGTCATCATATCCCCGACGACCAGATACAGCTATAAATTTAACGTTACAGTCTACCGATCTTTCTGTCAAGACTCTCAGTCTCAGGAGCAGCAGCATGTTGTCTAATTATATTATGTCTAACATAATTTACCCAAAAACGGCCTAACGTTAGCACTTTCCAACAAATTTTGGGGCAACTATCAAACCGTCTTTTGACTAGATCAAGGGTGTACAAACTCCATCTAAAATTCCAACAAGCTCGTGCCAAATCATGGCTAGGCGTTGTCCGCTTATACCTAAACGTTAGATGCAGCGGCTAACCTCCCCCATGGAATGGTTGGCACGGAGCGCACCCCGCTCAGCCCAGCCTGCGCTGCTGGCAGTGCATGCCAAAGAGAGTAGCTGACAGAAACCTCTCTTTGAATTACATCACTCAACTCACCGATAAGTTGCCGGTTGAACACTTCAGTTTGTCAAACGCTACTCAACTTCAAAGATCGGCCCTTGAAGACTACTTTTTCCTCGTCAAAATTCAGAACAAATGAGTACGAGACCGCTAAGTGTTAAATAACAAAAACTGGATCATCAATATCCTAATGGAAATGACGGGTTGATAAGTCGGTCTTTCAACGACGTTGAGCCGGTTTGTCGGTCATTAGGAAGTCGCCATCTTGTGGCTAGGAAGCGCATGCGCGCGTGCGTGGTGCTGGCGTAGTGTGTGGTACTTGTGTGCATGGACATCACAGTCCACCCGATCGACCGGCGAAAGTCGTCGCAAAACCAGCCTCTACGCTACGCACTTCGAAGAATTTGTTTGTAAACACGATAGCGTCTTTTTCTCACGATTAATCAATAACGCATTCTCTCGACTGCTTGCGAAACTCGTAGGCAGTATAAGGTGATTCAATAGTGAACTCTTCATTCGCCTTTAATCGCAAAAAAAAAAAACACCCCAAACTGAACAAGGGATACTAGTAGTAAATGAATATTCTTAGTTGCAAACTTTCAAGAATCATTTTGATCTCTTACCAGTCTCACCTCCCTGCTTATAAAGGACATAGCTAGACTTTCACTGGGTTCCCCTTTCACTGAATTAGGATCAATAAGCTGTTCAAAATAAAATAACGTTGAAAGAGGAATGAGCTCCCGAAATTTGAGCAATTCCCGGGATTTTATCAGTGGTAAAAAGAAAAAAAAAAAAGATTTTCGATATATTCTATATTTTAACTTTTTTATTATTTTCAACAGTGCGAAGAGAGAGAGGGGGGCGAGGGGAGGAGGGAGCGAGAGAGAAAAAAACCTTTCAAAACAAAAATTTCAGAGTGAAAAGTCAAGTAGGGCCTATAGGTGTATACACCTCTTCCCATTCTTTTGTGTTGTTGTTGTTGTTGTTTTAAGCAATTCGCGGGCCTATTTCGTTGCTCAAAAAGTATGGTGATGTTCGTTATTCCAAAGGTTCGTTATTCCGAAACACACAAATTCCTCGTAGGGCCTACCTATGATATATTAGAGGTTCGTGGAATAATCCGAACATTTTGTACTTTATACAGAAGTTTCGTTATTCCGAAGGTTCCTTGATCCGAAAATTAAATAATATTGAAGGTCGTTATTCCGAAGGTTAATTCGTTAATCCGAAAATGAAAAGGGTCGTTAATCCGAAGATTCATTATTCCGGAGGTTAAATCTGATGTGGCGAAGCGGGGGGGGGGGGGTGATCATTATTGCCGACGAGTAGTGTAGAGGGTGGGAAAGGGCTAATCATGACCACCCTCAGGGGCACGCAGGATCCTTTCTACGAGGGAATTCATTACACGCAGTTCTGAACCTTCTGAACCTTCTGAAAGTTATAGCCAGCAGGGCAGCACACTGCATATCGCTGACTTTGGTGTTGAATATATATCTCACGTGCGTGGTTATGCTGTAAGTGCCCCCTTGAAGCTCTCCGACGATGACACCTTAACTATATCATTTTCTAATTTATTCCATGCCATGGGAGTCCTTACAAAAAATGAGTTCTTGTATGTATCCGTTCTTGCAAATGGTATTTGGATTTGCATGTCATTTTTCCTCCTTGTTTTCCTTTCTGGCAGATATGTGATGTACTTATTGGCTGATATCCCCACCATTCCCCGCTGTATCTTAAATAACATGGTCAATCTATTCCTTTCTCTTCTTGTTTCCAGTGTTTCCCATTTCAAATCTGCTAGCATCTGTGTGACACTGCTACTCTTGCTGTAGTTTCCTAGGCAGAAGCGTGCTGCTTTCCTTTGTATCCTTTCCAACTTCTCAATCTGGCCTATCTTGTGTGGATCCCAGGCGCAAGATGCGTACTCCAGTATGGGTCTTACTAGTGTGGAATAAGCTGTTGCTTTTACTTCCTTGGGACAAAACCAGAGGTTCCTTCTCAAAAATCCCAGTGTCCGGTTTGCTTTAGCGACAGTGTTGTCTACATGTTCCCCCCACGAAAGCTTGCTGTCAATTTGAACTCCGAGATAGGGCTGGGAACTTGAATGACGGAGGGTCTGCCCACAAAAGACATAGTCTCGAGTGGGTGGTTTCTTTTTGTCAGAGATAACCACAATAGAACACTTAGAAGGATTAAATGACATCTTCCATGTGTCTTGCCATGTTTCAAGAGCCCTGAGATCTTCTTGCAGGATGTCCATATGTTCTTCTTCTGTGACAGATGTGTATATCAGACAATCGTCTGCGAAGAGCCGCGTTGTACATTTATTTTTTGTACAGTTTTGTTTGTTTGTTTGTTTGTTTGTTTTGCGTTTTTCTGCCCTTGAGTGGCCTCTTATAATGATTGTTTCTATACGTCACATGATTGTGTAGAAGGGGGAATGCGAAGGAGGAGGAGAAAATTCAGTCACTTTTTTTTTTCATCCATTTATGACAAATTACGATTTTATTCTAGCTAGTCCAAGTTCGTCAATTACGTGCGTCATTGCGTAACATCGTATATACCTTTTTTAGTTATATATAGGCCTACAACACCTATTTTGTCACAAAATGAAGTTCAATTCATCTTCAGAATTAAGAACCTCATTTCATTTTCGGATAAACGAACTTTATTTCGTTTTCGGATTAAAAAAAAAAAACAAGCAAACTTTCGATGAATGTACAATATAACGAACCTTTAGGCCGTGTTTCATTTTCGGATTAACGAACCTCATCTTGTTTTCGGATTAACGAACCTCCAAATCAACGAACCTTCGGAATAACGAACTGCAACCCCAAAAGTACCCCTTAAAATTTGTAATCTATATAGATTTACATGAACATGCATGCGGTCCCAAATTTTATTGAAAACCCATATCGGTATTCCAAACCCTCGCTTTACATGACTGTGCAAATTTTCTTCTTTATCTGTGATCTGCTGAGAAATCAAATTATCACAACGAAATGAATTAAACAGTGTTATTGAATGATGAACTTTGCAATCTTTTATGATATAGTTCTATTTTTTCTTACACGTTTTAACTTCAGCTCGGAATGAAAGAAAAATGCGTAATTATATAAAACTGATAAAAACAAACAAACAAATTGATAATATTCATCGTACACGCATTGTAAAATATTCAGCATCATCACACTTTCTGCTGCAGTGGTTAAAATATACAGAAAATAATGAACTTACCTGTTTTAACTATGAAGAATGATGGAGAACTGAATCTATTCACGATAACTATATGAGGCATCAAAATGAATTTGTCATGCTGTTTTTAGGACTGGTCGTTATTACGTTATGTCTTCTTTCATAATCGTTGCCATTCATGGGAAAGCGCTTGAAACGTCAATATAAGGTACGATACTCGTGGAATTCGGTAATTTTTGTGGCACTCATCATCATTGGAACTATAAGATTTGAGAATAATTATGACCACCCTGCGAATAGACTTTTCCAATCGAACTGCACCGATGGATTGAAAAGAGCATAAAACTTCAATGACATTTCAGATTGAAGCGCAGTGGTATAGGCCTATCGGTGTAAATGATGGTAATATCCACGTGTAATACACTCGAGAACATAATAATTATTATAAAGTTCATTACTCACAAGAGCAACATTTCTAATGATTGAAGGCGCTTTATACAGTACTTTTAACGGCCATGCATGGTTTATGGCAGGAATTATTTCAAAACAAAGAGGATTTCATTGCAATTGTTGTATGGCAAAATACCAAATAGCAAAAGACTTGGAGAACGTTTTTTCAATGCACTGTACTTATACAATAACATCAAGTTTATTTGATAAGATCGATGATATAGCAATTAAGATAGGAAATAGCAAAATATACCACCAATGATTTGAATGTGCATGCGATTATGACATTGCAATGGGAAGACAACGAAGAGCTTTATACCTGATGTTATTAGCATTAAAACTAATGTAATTACACAGTCCAATGGGAATGATAATGATGTCATTACATCCATATCCCGCTTGATGTGCATAATAAACCACATCTTTACTGAGCCTTCTTGTATGTTAATGATTATCATCATACTTTAATGAAAGCTGCTATAATGCGTTAATAATGATTATCGATTTTCCGATGTGGCTTAAAGTCTAAAGAATTATGATTGGTTGCACTTAATGTCAAGCCGGTGCATCAAAGACGTCGCTGTCAATTTCGACGACAAATCTTTTCTTTTTGAAGAGAGTGTTCAGAAAACAGTGTTTTTCAACTGATCTGTTAATTTTCTTCAACGTATGATATTAATAATCAACTGATATCAATGTTTCAGCCTCGGGTGGTTAGTGAATCACATGGATGGTCTTATAAAAACATATACACAATCTTGACCCGGAATCTCGATTGTTTAGGTTTGTGCAGGCGATGGGGAAATATACGCTTTGATTATCGTGCATCAATAGTTGGATACGTATTAGAAACTGTTCTTTGCGAATATGGCTCTTTGACATTATTACACAGGGAGAGCATAATGAAATAAAATAAACAAAGTAACAACAAAAAAAGAAGGAGAATGATGAAACGAAATGAAATGTAAACGATCGATAACAGTGAAGAAATGAAAGGAACAGAATGAAACAGAATGACAAAGGAAAGGAATCAATTAGAGTCTGATGAAAGAAAAAAAAATGGAGAAATGGATGACAAAAAAGTAAAGAAATAGTTACGAAGACATGACTCACAAAACAGAGAGAAGCATAATTATACCGCTATGTGTTGCTGTTTCTCTGTAGTGACGGTAACCTGGCAGTCGTCTATAGATGGCGCTGTTTCAACTCTTCACTGCAAAATAGTTAGGTCAAGCCGTTACTAGTCATACTATACTGCAGTAGTTCATGAAGAGTTTGTATTTACATTCGTGCGGGATTGTGCCAAAGCCTTACGACTCTTACGGCGATTTCAAACTGAAATTCGTGTTCATGTTCAGAATTTGGTGTTACCCCGAGCCCCCTTCCCCTCGCAAAAAAAGGGAACAGAAACATTATGTGAAATGTCGAAATAAGAAGATTGCAAAATCTTTCTATTTTTGCGATTGAGTTGAATGAAACTCACTATTTTGTTTATTATATTTTGATTTCATTAGAGTGTATAACTTAAACTGTCAGTGTTCTTTTTCTTTGTCCTTTTTAGCACTATTGCAGTAAAAAAAAAAAATCAAAAGGAAACTTGAGAGGACATTCATATGGCAAACAGATGAATAATGACCTGCTGTCAGAATGACCGATATGGCCTTCAAGTTGTTTTGATTTAGTATCAACAATAACGAAAGCAAAATTTGTCATGTGAAAAAGGTATATCATCATCATCTAATGAACACAGGAACTGTTATTCCTATCAAGGCATTGTTAAAAACGATATGAGCTTCATAGGATAGTCCCTTTGCCTAATAACAATTATTTTCACCGTTTTTAAAAGCTCCTCAACGTTGTCCCGTTTCGATTTCCTGAAAACAGGTTTGGGATAATTTTAAAATGAGCATTAACTGAGAATCTTTTTCATTTATGAGTGGGGCTTTAAATTAGATTCTCCATG
Source organism: Diadema setosum (assembly GCF_964275005.1). Lineage (NCBI taxonomy): Eukaryota > Metazoa > Echinodermata > Echinoidea > Diadematoida > Diadematidae > Diadema > Diadema setosum. The sequence goes on from NC_092706.1 coordinate 12,862,300, forward strand.
GGAACAAGCCATCACTAGAAACAGTAGGAAAATGCAGCACTAAAAAGTCCATGTAGTAACTGAGTGTTTTATCCTGAAGTGAACATTGCCAATCATTAATGAGGCACTACGTCTTGTTTGCATTTTCAAACTTTGTATAATTGATAATTATTCTAAAATATTGAAGCTAAGCTGACTTTGAGTTCGAGTTTGATTCATAATCAATAACACAAGATGTCGGGCCAAAATAGTGCTTTCAGCATGAAATAACACTGCAGAAATGGTAAGTTGGCTTCGAGAATAAGTTCTACTCTCAAACAGTTTTACCAATAATAACAAACAAGGAGGGGGGGGGGGGGTCAGAGCAGTGCCTGGAATTAATTAATGTATGTAAATTTTCATGAATAATTATTCATTTTCATTAGGCATGTTAAGTGGCCCGTCTGATCATGGAAGTTTGCTTTTTGTGACATTTCCCTCAATAAGTTTTCTTTTTTTAATCTCTTTTGATTACAAAAGAAAGTACAGTTATATTCAACAATGTCGTGATAAATTATATTAAACGATGTGTATTTGTTTTGGCAAGATGTGCTGAAATAATGAAGTACTAAAGAACTGATAAGAATACTTTGCATTTATGTATTTGAATTTATCATTGTATACTTTGTTAATGTTTTATGCACTCATTACATGTATTTTGCTCTCTATGACTACTGTGATGTACACTTGTTTTATTTTAACTTATTGTATCATGAAAAAGATGCAGAAATAAATGAACCAAACTGAAAAAGAGCTAACAACTAGACAGTAAGGGACATAGAAAATGCGTGATATGAGTAGAATCGATCAAATTCAATTGATCGATAGGTGAAGTAGTGATATCGATATTAATGATAACCTTTGAACTTCAGCATCAACTAACGTGGCCGTCGTTGGTTTGCCGCTCAGGTCGGACCTCAGTGACGAGTATGTCAGGGCTGAAAATGAACCAATATTTCCTTTCTTCGGTCGTACTTTTGGTAAGTATCATTGTATTCCGAAATATTGGTTGTAGAGTGACAAGATGACATTGATTGATTTGTGTGATGCTGGTATTTAGGTTCGGTATTCGTATGTGAAATTGAGCCTACGTTGTTTGCTTCAAGACGGTAGCGGTATAGCAGAGTGGAGTGGAAATCCTCCCCGTTGCTGTGGGGCACAGGGTAGCTCGAGTACGGCGTCGTCTGTGCATGATGCGTGAAGAACCAGTGGCAAAAGGGAACCGGGCCGAGCGAGCTGTGATAGAGATTGCGTGTACAGGACTTGTACCACTGCCAGTGCAGTGTATGCCTACTAAAATACCATCATGACTATGATAGTGTTAAGTTTAGGAGGAGCGTGTGTTGATTGATGTGTAATCGGCAATCAATCTTATGCAAATACCATTTCCCTAGTGACAGCGTCTAAACTGTAGTAGTGTGAGCACTGTGACTGTAGTGTAAGGTTGTGTGACATTGGTCTCACATTCAAAAAGACCATGCCCCATGGCATGACTGCCAGTGCAAGTTGAACAACTCAGTTCGGGAAACCCACTCACAAGGGGGGCCCCTCCTTGTAAGTAACCCGTCCCCCTTATAAGTAACCCCGTCCCCCTTATAAGTAACCCCCGGGGCACCCCTTATAAGGAGTCTCCACGCTTTTTTGCAATGCAACGCGAAAATGAAAGGACTGCGGCAATTCGCTTGATTATGTCCATAAAGCTTCACAAGTTTCCTAGTTACGAAATTTGAGCAAAATCGGTTTGAGGCATCATATCTAAAATCATGGATTTAAATGCGATGTCAAACGACCCATGCGAATGCTGAAATGCGAGCGATTACTGGCGCGAGTGTCGCCAGGCGCGGCGGCGCGGCAATGCTTGAGTGCAGACGTGGCGACTGAGTACGGAGGTCAGTCGCCACGTCTGCACTCAAACATTGCCGCGCCGCCGCGCCTGGCGACACTCAAGCCAGTAATCGCTCGCATTTCAGCATTCGCATGGGTCGTTTGACATCGCATTTAAATCCATGATTTTAGATATGATGCCTCAAACCGATTTTGCTCAAATTTCGTGAGTAACTAGGAAACTTGTGAAGCTTTATGGACATAATCAAGCGAATTGTCGCAGTCCTTTCATTTTCGCGTTGCATTGCAAAAAAGCGTGGAGACTCCTTATAAGGGGTGCCCCGGGGGTTACTTATAAGGGGGACGGGGTTACTTATAAGGGGGACGGGTTACTTATTAGGAGGGGCCCCCCTTGTGAGTGGGTTTCCCGAACTGAACTTCTCCTCAAAGTCAAGGAGTTATGAATGATGATACAACCCCTTGGCCTCATCTCACTGACAATGTCTTCTAACGTTAACCGCACTTCCCTGTCAAAGATGAAAGATCTAGTAGTAGTACTATCATCTATGATCTAGATCTAGGTCCTACCATTAGTTATTGCATTAACGCAAGCCATTACTATACACTGATAGGGCCTACTAAAAAAGTCTGTCTTCGAGTTTTGTGTTGTTGCTTTTCACATATAATACATGAGCTAGGTTTTATCATTGACAGTGGTTGGATCATGCCAACAAAATTATAACACAGACTAACGTTAGAGACTAATATTAAGGGAGGGAGTTGTTGGCCACTTAGTGCTTTTTTTTTTAAATTGTGGTAAGAAATAGATAATGGAACCAAAGTGACAAAAATACAAATTGTGGGAGTATTTGATACTTTAACATTGATAAACTGATGATACCAAGGTATCATCAAGCTACAATAGACACATTCAAATTTGCAACTTTCCCAAGGTCAATTCGACTATGGAATAATTTACCAGGATCTGTGGTACTTACTCCAAACCCAGCCATGTTCAGAGAGGCTGCACTGCCCGTCATCAACAAGATGCAACCTCCTGCTGGGTCCCACATGCTGTAGAAAGGGACCAATGTTTTTACTTGCACAGACACTCTCACTTTTATTGTACATAAGAGAGACACACACAACCTTGTCACTTTGGCACCTCCATTGGCACATGACACGATTTGCATCCCGGTATAGCTTCCTTGGAGCTGTGAATGGGATTACTGCAACAAGTAAAAAGACATTACCATGGCAACAGGAATAAATGCAACAAGTTCCCTTAGAGGCCCCTTAGGGCTTTGTGTGTGTATTTAAAAAATACAAAGCGCTTATAAATGATGCAATAAAGATTGCATACTGATATTGTTGGTATTTACACATTTTGTGTGCTCATGCATTTTGTTAAAATACACACACACACACACAAAATAGGCTATTTTGCAATTGTATAGATGCACTGCACATACTGCACTATTGACGGTGGAGGGAAATTGATCTCACACACTGCCACTTGACCGGTAAGCCGAAACCTAGAACAGAGTGAGCTTGACCTGATCAACTGAACTGAGCTCATAGACTCTTTCATGGACTCCTACTATAGTATGGAGAAGACGTGGCGCAGATGATCAGAATGATTGAAAAGTGCCAATAAACACCACCAACAACAACAGAGGGAGTTTTTGGGCACTCAGTATGGGTAGCATTGCCTCATATTGACCGATTCTGTGACGCGCTATGTGTATTTTTGGCATGGGCAGCGCCATTACGCGGTGTCTCAGCCGACCCCCCCTTCCCACTCCCCACCCCTCTCCCTACATTAGCATGCGCGCAGAATGAAAAACTGATGCATGGTTGCTTTAGCCAATGGGCGTCTCGTACTGAGTGCGCGAATGCTTGCTTAATGCGCGAACCTTTGTTACAAGTGCGCGATAAACGTGTTGCCCTGGGGGTGGGGGAGAGCAGGGGGGGTCGGCTGAGACACCGCAATTTGAGCTCATGGCTGCGCCCAGTGCCATAAAATGTCTGCTGCCCTCAACGAACCCGAATCGGTCAATAGTCATGTGACCATGGTATGGCCATGTTTTTCTCTCAATTTGTTATAAAAGGTTACCGTATATTAATAATCAATCAATGATCCTCTCTTCCTATTAATTCATCAAAGAATTTCAAATTCTTTTTTTTAATCAAAATCTTTCGTTGAATTTTTTTTTTCAATCTTCTCTTTTTTTCTTCTAACATCTAGTCTAATGCAACATGTATTTTTACAGTGGTAGTCACTTTATTTTTAGCCTTTCTTTCTAACATTCTTCTTTGGCAATCATTTTTAATCAACTGTCATCCTATTCTTAAAATATAAGATGGGTTGATAGATAATTGAAAATTAAGCCAATTATGGTTAGTGATGCATAATCCTTATACTGGGACATGATTATTTAGAAAGAAGACAAAATGTCAAAATATTGTACAGCTCTAGGCATTTGGAACTCCCCTGCACTGAGCACTCACCATCATAGATATGGGTACGGTATGAGGGTTTTCACAACAAGGAATGAGTACCGCCTTTTGTAGTATAGGCCTAGTCTGTGTCTTTATATAGCACGCCACTTTTATCTGCCCTACAAGCGTAACTGATTATTTGTCAGATGCACTTTACGCACTTGAATCTGAAATGTTTTGGTTTTGCCTCTTGAGTCTTTATTTCTAACAACTGTTCTCTATTCTCCAATTTGTAAAACTAACTGGGATGTATCCTTTTGTATCTGGAATAGAAATTGATACATCTTCTTACAATGTCAGAAAGAATGAAAAAAGTATGGCACTTCGAGAAGAAAGTGTATTAAAAAAATCACACATGGTTTTGAATGATTAATTATACTGTGGGATAAACAAAGGTAGAGCTTTGAGAACTTGTTAGAAACGAAACAAGAAGGGGAGTATGCAAAGATAGAATTACTCCTATTCGAGGCTTCTATTTATGTATGAATTTTTTTTCCCTTTCTTCATGGTATGTGCAGCTTTCCTGTGTTGGCTGTTATACCAACCAGTCAGCAACTGTGGAGCTGGAAGAGTCAAATATCGATGCCATCCTCCAGCACAATGAAGTCGTGTTGGTCAACTTCTATGCAAATTGGTGAGTGTGCTGTCTCTATATTTCATCCCATGGTGAAGGAAGATTTGATTTAGTGCAATAAATGTTGAAGTGTATGATCTTTGATTTGAATGAATGAAATACAAGATCTCAAACATCTTCTTCTGGTTTTCTGCATACTTCAGTTTTAGAATAGTTAAACATACAATGGTGCTGTGATGTACATGGTGCAGTATGATGGCATTATGATTTTTTTTTTTGTTTTTTTTTTTATTTCCTAAGTACCATGGACTGGTTGTACATATAATGTACAACTGTATATACACGTACAATTGTAAGTGGTCTTTTCCAAGGACAGTAGTACACACATTATTTTTTTTTCTTTCTTCTTCTTCTTCTTCTTCTTCTTCTTCTGGGACTTTGCCCTTGAGTCACAAAATAGACTGCAAATACAGTACATACGTTATGGCTCTTCACATATTGTCAGTCGTCACAATATTTGAAAAGAAGCTACAGCATCAAGGAAAATTATCAAGGATTTGAAAATTTGATATAGAAATACTAGCCCTTAGTACAAACCAGAATTTAGCATCATGCTTTGATGCTTTCAACCTCAGAATGAATATTTGTAGAATGTATGCTTTCATCATGGTCTCTTCCTTCACATCAGTGAAGGATGTACCGATATAATTTGATTTTCCTGTTGGCTTTCTAGTATGAGTTGCTTCCTCATACAATATAATCCTTTGATCTCTGTATTTTTGCAAACTATGGACTGTTCGTGTTTTTCCAACTAATTTGCATTGAAGATTCTTTCTACAGTATGTATGCTGAATTTAAAATTGAAATCACAAGCTAGTATTAAAGCAATATTTTGTGCCAGACTTTCATAAAAAGTTCTGAAATACAATGTGAAAATTATAATGCTTAAGTTTTGCATTGGGATATTTTATATAAGCTGTGCCGAAAAGTGACATGAAGAAGTAATATTAAGGGAATTGCAGTATGAAAATTTAATCAAGTGATAAATATGATTACGATCAAATGTTGTTTTTTTAATCATGACTTTATTCAAGTTCAAGACAATGTGACTAGAACATAACAAAAACCAGGTCCACCATTTCATGCAAACGAATGGCAGGTTAAAACATGTACATGAGTTACAAACTAAGCGAGAGTTACCTTACTACAACACATAATACACAAAAGTCATATCATACAGACAAACTTTCAGATATTTCTGTATAATATGACTGCAATACAGTATAGCAACAAAATATTCCTCTTGCATATTATCACAGTAATAATTTGTGATATGAATAAGAAATGGAAAAATGAAAGTGTTTAAAAGCAGACTCATCCAAGAGGGATAAGTTTTTACTGGAAATACTGTGAAAGGAAGAAGGCAGATTCAGCTAAAATTTGAGCAGCTTCGACAAATGGTGAGAAACCTCCCAATAACTTGGATTGCAGAGTGATAAAAGTCACCTAAGATGGCTTTTACCTTGAAAGAGCCTGTGCTCATAGTTGTATGGCTATACATGCCTTCTGTCTTAAATTCTACTGTGAAGTTTTATAATTTTTGTGAAAACATCATTGATTTGTACAATCTACAAGATCTGTGTACAAGAAAGGTGCACTTTGTACACAAATTGTACCCAAGAAAGTCCAGCAACAAGTATGCAAATTCTGTATCCTTCCAACATGAGGAAGTCGATGTCACTCTTTCAAATTCCTGGAATTTCAGGCCATGTAATCATGTGGTTGTGTGTGATACAGGGACACATGTGACATGGTGTGTGATGACTGCCATACTGTAATCTTCTTGAAAGCATCTTCTTTCAAGTGCAGCAGATTCTGCTTTAAATGTTGTCACTCTGTGAATTAAAGCCACTGCCTTCCAGATATTACACCTCCCCATGGAGTTTGCACGTGGCGTGTCCAGTTCCCATGAGCAGTGGGTTAACTCTGATTGCAGCATGCTTAAAACCCACTTTACTGGCTTTGCCTGGGGCTACTGGGATTCCCTGTTGGGCTAATAAAGTAAATGGGCACTTGCCCTCTAAAAGCATAGGGCTCTTGCCTGGATACTGATTTTCACAAGTGGAAGAAACAGCGGTTTGTGATGGCGTAGATTCTGCAGATTTCATCCTGCACAAGCTCTCTCCCTTGAAGTATAATTCCTCCTGCATATCGAAGAAGCATAGAGGTATAGGAAAGTAATTTCTTCATTTTTGTCCTATACCCCCTCTCCATGATGATGCTATTAGATAATAGCTCCTCTCTTGTAAATATAATACAACATTTGTTATGACGATGAGATGTTTCATGCAATGATGGGTAATAATAAAGTATTTAAAATCTTGATAGAAGAAGGCTGCTGTTCCCATGCGCACAGAATGGCAGAAATTTGCAGCGATGGCAATAACATGCTTGAGTGCACTCAGATGCCAGTTAGCCGTAACGGTGGCTACAATCATCGTACAGCTCTATGACATTCATATTACAAAACCTGTGTATTGGATTCGCACTAGAGCATGAGGTTTCAACTTTCACCATGTAGATAACAGTAGGGGGTAGGTACAGCAGTAATTACAGGTTAAACCCCCCCCCCCCCCAAAAAAAAAAAAAAAGAAAAAAGAAAAAAAAAAGAAAAAAAAAAAGAAATCATAGCATTTGATCAATCACATTCAGTGTGTTTTCAAAATGATACCTTGCTTGTTCATACAGTGTACAGTGTACATGACATCCCTATCACCTTTTGAATAAATACATAGGTCTGTATGGCGTTAGAATATTTCATGTATACAATTAAAAACAAACATGTTACTGTCAGAAAATATTATACTACTTCCTGTTAAAGGTAGGGAATCCCATTTGCATGCCTTAAATGAAGAGTTGTATAAATACAGTGGTATGTTGAAGAGAGTATCGTTTTAGAAACTCCCATAAAGTATTGAAAGTGGAAGGTAACATTTAGTACATTTTTATTGACCATTAGATTTTGAATTGAAATTTTTTTCGGGGCTCACCGTAAATTCCAGTACATTGCTAGGCTACCTTTGCAGACCCATGCACTGCATGTGTGTCCATCATGTATATTTTGTGAAGAAAGTTCATCAAAACTTACATACATTTCTATATACATTCTTGCCACACCCTCTTTTATGCTATTACATTAGCTCTTATCCTTTTAGATTTGTGTTTATAGATAAAAAAAAATACAGAAGACTGCAACAAAAAGGCTTAAGTGTGGCTGACACACAGAACTACTGAGTAGTTGAGTTTTGTGCATACATTCAAATTGTAGATAACTGCTGACTTCCAAATTTCTCACCAGTGGCCTAAACAAGTCCCCTGAGGTTCATATTTAATGTTTTGCTGCATTTTGGGAGGTCTGTAAAAGGTATCCCCTACCTTTAAGACCCAAGCATTTAATTGCTATTTTGATTTTTGCTTCTCCAGAAAGTTGTACTTCTTTATTTGTTTAATTTCAGTTTAGGTCTTAATGATGAAATACAGGCTGTATTGTCATAGTGCATTATCTGTGTGCATACAGAGTAATTCCATGATTGAAGACTTAATATTTTCCCTCTCTGTATAGATGTTGAATCAATGGAATTAGATACTGTAATGCATGGTAATGCCATCTGTATTGTTATTTTTTTTTTTATTGTTTGTTCAAGTATTTACCTTGTAGCATTGAGCTACGACACTATAGTGCAACACTTTCCAGATTTTGAGTGCCCTCAATAAACATGTTTTTGTGGACTACCTGTTCCCCGGGGTTTGCCCAACATAGCAACAACTAATACATGCAAACTGGATTCAAAGTACTGAAATTCATTGATAGTATACAGGTAGATGGCACTATGTGCTACAGGGTCCTTTAGGAAAACTATCGATAGATATTCAGAATACATTTGTAAATAATTCAGCTACCTATTGTCCACGATGACAAAGCCATTTCTGTGTGGACTTACAACTGAACCAGCTGTTACCATGCCACCTCATTGTCCTTTCATCACCCCATTGCAGTGGTACAACTGTACAAATGTAGGCACTTTAGAGTGACAGCATGATGTCCTATACTCAGCTAAGACCTTTCTTATGCTATTCCAACCCCTCTTCAATAGCACATGCTATTAAACATTGTTTTTCCAAAAATAAAAAATGTATTTGTAGTAGTATTGATATCAAAGTTACATCATTTTGTATCACAGCACATTTCCATTTCCTTGTTCCCTTCTATAACATGGTAGTTCTTCTGGTATCCATACTGTAGTACCAGGAGACACAGGGGAATTGCATTTGTGAAGTGTTTGTTATAATGACTAATAAACAGAGATTACCGTTTCATATTACAGTTAACCAAACCAATTCTCACCTGGGACTTGCATTTTGCTGTGTAACTTTGATATGAAGTACTTACAGACTTTGATACCCAGTGACAATAACGACAATAAAGAGTATGCGCGGCATGAAAGGGGCATTTGATCAATCGTGTCTGTAGTGATGCCGTATACTGTGAGTAATTACAGAGAAAGAGACATAATATGTAGTGTGACAATGTATTTGATTGCTAATTAGATAAACAAAGGAAGGAGGAACATTTGGATATGTGTGCCATTCCAGATGAACAATATCAAATTATGTGTGTCCCATTTGTGTCAAAGGTTCATTGATGATTTATTCATTTTTATTTATTTTTTATGGTCCACAATCCATCAAACCGCAAAGTAAATGCACAATAGTTAACCATGTCAGTGGACATTGTACTGTAGGACAGTGTCTATCACTGTGCAACTTGCAGCGACTTGTTATTACACTTTATCTGGAAATATAATGTACAGGGGCCGCGGAAGCGGGGGGGGGGGGGGGGGGGCTGGGGGGGCTGCAGCCCCCCCCACACTTTTGGCTCTTAAAAAAATTTAAAAAAAAGAAATAAAAAAAAAAAAATCGTAAAAAAAAATCACAACACCCATGAATTTCAATTTCCAAAGATTCCGCCTTAAGATTCTTCTCAGCGGGGGGTCTTGACCTTGACACCCCCCTCCCCCCGGTCTCACAGCCCCCCCAAACTGAAAAACGTTCCGCGGCCCCTGATGTACACTTGTAATGTTTGCACGGCATGAAAATAAAAAGTGGATATTGCACTGTCGTCAATGACAATTGTAGTCAATGCTGATGGTCGTTTGAGCTTTTTCCTAATTAAATGTATTAAAAGCACAGAATACTAAACCGAGGTCCTTGTACAAAAAAAGAAGCAGCTGGCACCATGTGCATTAGTTGATTAATGGGAGAGACTGCAACAGAGCATGCAGTTTTCACGGCCAGATGTAAGGCTCACAGGCATGTGTTTGATTTAGGATGGGAACAAACAAAAAGTCTTGGAAAAGGCATGAAAGATACAATATGTTTCAGGTTTACTTTTCAAAAACTCAACTTGTTTTTCTTCAATCATGTCAGTTTTTTTTCTTCTGATCATACTCGGAAAATAAGATCTACCCAGTCTCCCTGTCTCTCAAAAGTATACATACTGTAGATTTGCCAGATCATTAAGCAGGTGATTATGCCTGCATTGATCAGGCAGAACTATGTATCTTTTAAACAACTGTAAAGTATCTCTAAATATGTAATAACAAATTTGTATTTTGAGTTTCATAACACTGAATGATAAAATATCAGCATTTAACTTTAAACATGAATATCTCAAAATATGAGGGACATAGTTTTGCCAGATCACGACTGTTCTGCCGAAGGCTCCATGAAAACTTATATGCAGAATACAATATCTCTCCATGCATCCACAAGAGTGTATTATAGAATCCTCCCTGGTTTGGGTAACTTATTTTTGCCCATTTTTAGGTGCATGCAACATTCAGGTATCTCCCTGACTGCTCATTTGGGGCCTGCCTGGTGGTTGTTGACATTTACTCTGTACATAATTATATTGAAATGTTGGCAGCCTTGGAACAAGGATCCATTTCCATATGAAACAAAAGCCCAACTTTAGTGCTTCAGAATAGTTCTAAAATGTGAATTAGGGATAGTAACAACTAATGTAAAAATTTGAATCAGTATAGTTGATGTTATTGTTTGATATAATGCAAAATATGAACAATAGTTACAATAAACATGTTTATGGACTAGATTGTCTGCAGTTATGGTTTTTTGAGAAAAATAGTGATATCTCCTTATATTTTAGGCTTTAAGAAAATTTTAGAAAATATTTTTAAAAAATCAACAAAAATTCACTTTTCTAGCATTAAGAAAGATCACTTGACTAACCGCTTTCAGAAAGCAGGGGGAATAATTGCTGCCTTTAACACATGTCAGTATCAAGTTGATGGAATTTGTAATTTTCATGAAAAATGAATTTTTTTGGAATTTTCTTTATATTTTCTTTATATTGTTGTCCACTCATACACCCTGTAGTACGTCATAACCTCTAGTAGTCTCCTCATCCAGCTGTTCCAACACCAAAATGTTACAAATTCATAACTTTTGTATCGATGTCCAATTTTCTTCAAACTTTCACTGATGTGTTCTACTAATGATGCTGCTTTCACGCAATCCACATTGCTCTTTGGGTTTGCCTTCCCTTTAAAGGTATTAGCCCACATTTGTAAACCTGCAGCAATTGGTCTCATAGTTAGCATGGAGTTTGGGTATGATTGCAGCAACACCTGTGCAAGATTTCGTTCCAATTAGTCCATTACTTTCATAAAAATAAATGAAAATGCACCGTATGCATGCGTATAACGCTCGCTAGCTCCGGTCCACGTACGTACTATACATGCATGCGATACATGTGTAAGTTACATGTACGTAGCTAGCCCGCGCTCGTAATTCGATTTTGGGTCGGGTTGACCCGGTTTGAAAATTGATTTTAAAACAATGATTTTCTCTCTTTTATCGAATGGTATAGACAAAGAGCAACAGGTGAGGTATGTTACTGTTATAACTTGTACTTGAAGTCATATTGGACCTGTTTTATGCAGTTTTGATTTTCATGGGTTTGCAAATGTGGGCTAGTACCTTTAAAGTACATGACTTTTCCTGTGAGAAGACATTTGTTGTTAACAAAACAAAACACTGACATGTTTTTGTGTCTTTGATATTTAGATTCTGGTGAGGTCTAATAATTTACAAGACATAAGACACACATTGAAATGTGTACATTTGTACATGTACAGCTATAAGGTGAATATGGTCAGTGTAGTGGTGAATATGGTCAGTGGAGTGGTAAAGATGACTGTTGGGCAGTGATCCTCTACTAGACCTTTGTAATATTGTATCAATAACTTTGTGTCAGAAAAGTTGTCTGTATGAAAGTCATGATGTGATAGCTTTATTAAAAAAAAAAAAAAAAAAAAAAAAATCAGCGAAACCTGCTTCGCTGTCACGTAGGTGCTGAAAGCAGGGGGCTTTTCTTCTGAAAGAAATGATCCCCAGAGTTTGGAAAGAGGAGTTGTAAGGTCATGAAAGAGACCTTTTTTTATTTGGGAAAAATATAGGAAAAGTACATTGTATGTGAGAACGATTTCTGACTCACATACCTTGTGATTCTCCAGACTAGAGAACATGAAGCGTATTACTTTAATATTGGGAATTAAACTTCAGTGTCAAGTATTTCGGCGCATCCCATAGTAATCTTATGGGGTTTTTTTTTCAATGTTGGGGGAAATGCAGTCTGGGTGGAATTGAGAAAGTAATGTCTGACTTTGTTATCGAGGGCTTTCAGTACAAAGGGCTTTACAGTATAAAGCCAGTGTGTTGGGCTCTTGAAGAGATTGAGGGCTTGAGTGAATCTGGCTGAATGTTGAAGGTTAGCAATAAACCTTCTGCTTTGAATTCTTATCCTACAAGTATCGTACATTTGTAGGTGTTCAAAGGCATTACCCCCCCCCCCCCACACATCCAAAAAAAGTTCAAGGTCATTTCTCTCCCCTCCCCTCTTCATCCTCTTTTTGTATTTCTACTGCTTTTTTTTCTCTCTCTGTCTCCCTTGCTTGTGTGTCTGTTAAACTTAGTCATAATCTCAGATTCATTCCTCATTCTGTTTTCTATGTTTTCTTGATGCTATAAACTGTGCCACACTATGCATATCCTTCGAGTGGGATGATTTTGCCCTTTTGTAGATTTAGTTTACTTTTGATATGATCTAGAGACATTCTCCAAACACTCAGCTATTCCTCTGTCTATCCTCCATCTATGCCTTTCTGTGTGTGTTTGTGTGTGTGTGTGTGTCTATCATGCACGTTCTCTCTATGTTTCTGAGTGTCTTTCTGTCTGTCTGTTGATTGCTTTCTAGATCCACTGACTCTTGTTTTCTTTGTTCTCTGTACAATTGTACAAAAGTCTTATCTGGGTCATGTCTGTAAAAGGAAATTTTGAAAATGTAGGTTACACACAGTGCAGTTGGAAATATATCTCATCCTCTCTATATCTGTATGATACAGTGCACATACAGCTGTATGTATAAATGTGTGTACAAGTATGTTTTATATGTTATATATATATATATATATATATATATATATATATATATATATATATATATATATATATATATATATGTATACATGGATATGAGTCACAGAAAGGATAACAGGAAATCCTTGCAAAAGAGTAACACATGATCACATGACAAGTTTTGCCCACTTAAGTATGAAGTATTAGACTCTGAAGCAAGTCCATTAAATTTGTATAGTGTCTAGTGATTAAAACTGCTTCAAAGCAGAATGAGATTTTTGTTCTTTGTTTAGAAAGTATCACTTTCAAATACATTGAAATTAAAATGGCAGAAAATCTGAAACAGCACTCGCAGTGAACTACTTACAGTTGTACATGTATGAGAGGAGGCTAGGGCCAAGTGGCTGAATATTTAATTGAGCAAAGGCTGTATAAGCTGGAAGATGTGACTGTAAGGTATTTGTGTTGGGAATTCTCTCTCACATGGACTACCTTGAAACATTTTCAAAAAAGTGAGATATCTTCCTTTGAAATGATTACACTTATAATTGGGGATCAAATTAAGCTGAATTACGGGTATTGAATTGACACGTACATACATGATGGGAATAAAATCCTGACAGCATTTTCAAGATTATGGAACAGAATGAAATGTTTAGATATATAATGTTTCTTTGTCTAGTTCATGTAATTACGTTGCCAGAGCAAAGAAGATTTTCCAGTGTGAAAGTTATGTGCGAGTGAAACCGTTTGTAATGAGTGAAGATAATGTTGTCACGTGTGATATTCAATCTTTCCCTCATTGATAAACTGTACAGGTGTAGATTCAGTCAGATGCTGAAGCCGATATTCGAGGATGCAGCCAAGGCGGCCAAGGTGGAGTTCCCGCAGCAAGGCAAGGTCGTCTTCGCCGCCCTTGACTGCGACAAGAACCGTAAGAGATCCTCAAAGATTCATTTAATTTAGCCCACTTTTGTCACATCCTTGTACTGGTGCTTGAATGTGATTGTTTTTTTTTTTTTTACACTGTCCAAGCAAGACCTGGGATAGTGAATTATAGACAGAAAGAGTTAATAAAAACATAGGCTTTCATCAGATGTTGAAAAAAAAAATCAAACTTAGAGTTTAACTCCTTCATTTACACTGCTTCCAGTTGATACCAATACCATGCCATTGATATTGTCAGCTTGTGGTTTTGAGTGGTATCTTGCAATACCCATTTTATGCATGAAAAGAAGAGCAAGGGAAATATTTAATAAAAGGAATAAAATGTTACATCAGACTGTGTTTTACATTCTGCACCAACTTAAAAGGTACAATAAGAGGAAATTAAAGGGATGCATAAAAATAATTTCGATATTGGTCATATTTGTACCCTCTGAATCCTGAACTTATCAGTGGGTAAATACATTGTACATGTATGCACAGGGCAGCATATTGTCAAATTTGTGTGTGGTGTAAGTCAGACTGTGGCGTAACATCGGTTTTGTCTATCTGGCAGACCTTTGTCGACAAACAGATTTTTTTTTGGCAGCTGCTCTGATCTGCAATTTTTCTGTGCCAAGAGATGAAATAATAAGCATTTTTAAAGGAGCTTGTCACCCCTATATTTGCTCTCTCATGCTCTGTAAGCCTAACTGTTGCTTTAGATAATGCACATGTGGGACGAGAGCCCCTTTAATACTGACTTGAAAGTAAAAGTTGTCGTTCTCGACTCTGCATCTGAATCCCAGGTACAGAAATTATTTGTGTTCATCCTGTTATACTTTTGCGGAATTGCAGTGTGAAAATCTACATGTATCTTTCTTCCTATGATGTGTGTCAATAATTGTTTCTGAGTAGTGCTACAAGATGAACTTCGATTACAACTTGCAATGTGGGTCTTACATTTTCACTCAAATGTCAATTTGAATGGCAATGAACTAATGTTCTTGACTGTATACATTGTATATCAGATACTTCAAGAGTATATCTGTAAACAATAGATAAGTGTTTCTCAGTAACTGATGGTTTCTTTGGCCACAATTTAATGTTAGCCACAATTTGATGATTTCATTAAAATTTTGACTTTTTCAGAAAGCAAGTAAGGCATTTCTCAGCAGAGACAGTGTCTAGAAAATCTTTTTAAGTCCTCATTAGCAAAGTTTTATGGGGGAAGGGCTTTTCTCATGTAGTACCAATACTCTGAAATTCTCTACTAGACCCAGTGAGAAGTTGAATGCTTATGGACAATTTCAAACAGAAACTCAAAACTGAACATGATGGCATATATGTTCACTAAATTTGAACTCATCTATATAAATAAGTCAGATATGTTGACAACTTTTAACTGTTCCTTGTATGCAAGTAAAATATTTATATTTTATTGTGATTTTAATCTATATTTTGTGTTATGGTGCAATTTATTTTGTAAAGTACTTGAAGTTCTTTTTAAGTCTGAAATGCACTCTATCAAAACTTACTATAATCATTTTCATCATTATTAGCAAAAGGCCTCCCTTTAGAACTGACTTGATACTCGATTTTTTATAAATATTTTAAGCCATGGATGAAAACTAAATTATTTCATACAGACAATGATTTGATTATTTTACGTCTTTGCTCTATAAATCTGTCATGCAGCTACTCTTGCCAAGCGGTACCACATATCCAAGTATCCGACGCTAAAGCTCTTTCGGGGCGGCCGCCTCGCCAAGCGCGAGTACCGCTCCCAGCGACAGAAGGACGCTTTCCTCACCTTCGTCCGCGAGCAGCTGAAGGACCCCATTGTGAGGTTGGGGAAGCCGGAGGAAGTCTCCGGACTGGACGTGAGTGGCGGGGGGCGGGACCTCATGCTGTCATGGTGTGGGGCAGTGCCGAGGGTCATCTTTGTTTGTCACAGAGATGGATGTCGTGGATTAGACTGTTGGTCCTTACAAGGAATAAACTTTATTAAAAGTTGAGGAAAGCTTGGTCCAGAAACATGGCTCTGGAATATCAACTGGTACAGTTGTAGTAAAATGTTGTACTCTAAAAGTTGAAATTTTCACATTAGTAATTTTTTTTCACTCAGTTGGGTGAAATGAATTTTGCATGTTTTTAATTTCATGGAATCAAAAAGATAACATGTTATTACAAATTACACTCAAAACATGCATCTGCTTTTATTTTCATGCTAGTTTCATTTTGTGCAAAATGCACAACAATTTAGACACTTCAATTTGTGCAGTATTAATCTGAATCCCTAGAAATCACATCATTGGTTTGAGTAGCGTACAAACCACATATGATACTAGATAAAAATAATGAGTTTTCACACTCATTTCATGAAGTACCATCTCAATGCTGCCTTTACATATTGCTAAATTTTGAGAACAAACTTTTTGTCTTCCTGCTAAATTGATAATTTCTGACCAGTCACACAACAACATAATATACCATGTAGTTGCTGAATACTAGATTTTATGATTTTGTTAGATTGGATTGGTTTAGATATAAACTACCTCTGTGAATTTGGTCCTGTAGGTTAACTGCAACCAACAAAATCATACGCTCTATAAGAATAAAAAAAAGAAGAAGAAAGATTGAGAGTTGTTGTTCATGATGTCATTTTGCTTTGAAAGTAAATGTAAAGGTAGTTCAGATACAATGTCAAATGTATCACACTTTTGATTATTGGATAACTTTGAAAAATGTCTCCTTTTTTTTTTCATCCAAATCATCTTTATTTTTCAGTGTTCTTGGTGGTAATGTGTCTGAGTTTATTGGGGTAGCACGGCAATGATTCAAGTTCTGAGACACTTTTTACCACTTGTATAGAGACATACATCAAATTTCATTTATTTCATTTC
The DNA here is from genome assembly GCF_964275005.1 of Diadema setosum. Lineage (NCBI taxonomy): Eukaryota > Metazoa > Echinodermata > Echinoidea > Diadematoida > Diadematidae > Diadema > Diadema setosum. Next base: position 12,879,544 of record NC_092706.1, read on the forward strand.
CTCCATTGAAAGTGCAATTACATTGTAACATTTAAGAAAAAAAAAAGAAAATAAAGGAAATACATCTCCCTTGGTTACATGCCCAAACCGCTACTACTTTGCTTGTCTTTGTTCTGCCATGGACCTACTAACAAATGGACTTTCAATGAAACCTACCACTTTGAAGTACGAGATCCGCCGCCACCTGACTATGTGCATCTCAATGAGTATATACAGGTGTCTCAAAAATGATGATTGCATAATCATGCATCGTCACTGACAAAAGAATTGTTTCCCTAATTCTGGTATTTTTTGGCTGATGCGCCTTTTCAGACTGAAACGTCTTTGAATAAACAACAGTGATGAGAAGCAGCAAACCTCAGAACATGGCTGATCTCGTTTCATTGGATTGAAAATTACCGATTCGCTCGTTCGCGCTCACATATATGACTTTGCCTGATAGTAAGACAGATATATCCTCTTCCCTTGTTATCTGTTTTTACTCTGGAAAAATGTGCGGAAAAGGTGGAAAATGAGATAACAAATCATGATCAATTAGCTAAAACTTGGCTATCTCTTCAAAAGTACCTGCATTTAGCTAATAAAAATGTCTGAAGGGTGATATACCAATACATACCACAACTGCACATGCATTTTCCTTGATTTAAGTCAGTTGTTATCTTCTGCGCATTTAGTTTATAGATTTTTTTCAAAGCTGCGTTGTGTTTTGCCCCGGCTTGTCGGCGGCGGAGTTGATGAATGTCCATGTGTAGTAGGTCCATGGTTCTGCTCCCATCGATAGAGTCCCATGTCTGCTCTTAGCCTCCTTTTGTCTCCCAGTCTTACCTCTTATAAGTCGTATCCCTTTTGCAAACGACACAAAATTTTGCATGGTTGAAGAAGCATAACTCCCAACATTGTGTATCTAATCTTATGGTAATACATCTCAGAGTTTTTTTTTTTAATGTTTTTTTTAAAGAAGCTAAAAACTAACCCTATGTCACTCAAGAGTACATTCCCCTTTTTTATCCAGAGTAATGATTGGAATTTATCAGGTCTGAATAAATTCACAGGAAATCTATGGTATTGTTTCCCCTTCCATCATAAAGAATTTTCCAGTTTTATCATTCCGAGGACAGGTCTCAATTACCTGCCTTTACAATAATATACTCTGCCAGCTTATGAAAGGAATCTTATTTTCAGGGTGGCAAAAGGTAGACATAAACTTTAAGAACATTGATCCACTCATTCTAATGTTTGCCACTCCACCTTTGACTTGTGCCAAAATATTGTGATAATTCGGTGTCTAATTATAATTTTTGCATCCTTTGCTTTCTCGCTCGCTCGCTCACTCTCTCTACCTTTGCAGGAAACCAAGAGAAAACTTATTGGGTACTTCAGGACTGATGATGCAGGGGAATATGACACCTTCAGGAGAGTGGCCAGTGTACTGCGCGACGATTGCTCCTTCTTCGCCGGCGTAGGGTAGGTTTTGGCTCTCCCATCTAAAATCCTTGTTTAGACAAGTTTGAGCTATGTTTGTGCAAGATTTTTAGATTTCCGACATGTCTATCAACAGGACATTGTTAGACGTGCAGGTCATGCTGCCAACAATAGAAACCTATTATGACTCTTCATAAATTGATTTTGGCATAAAACCTTATTGATATGGAAATGAAACACCAGGAAGATAAATATGGAACAACCCCCCTCATGACATCATACTGAGATTTCTCAATTTGAAAAGAGAAGAAACCTAGATAGCTACATGTATCTATTTGTATTTGTAAGATCTGTATTTGAAAGATCTGAGCAGGATGTATATGCATTTCTAGACTATGATTTTGTATTTTTCTAATATTTCTCGAGTGCAGTTTCCGTACTCCATAGGGAAATCCTGGATAGTTTCCATGTTGCCTCATTTACTACATGATAAAACAAAAGAATATACCTTTATTTCTCATCTTAACCCGTTGAGGATGGTTTGATTTTGCTACAACACACATTACCCATAGACACCTGCCCAAGTATACTTTGGACTCGTCCTCTATGGGTTAAAATCATCACCCCCCCCCCCCCATATGCATAAGATAGGAAAGATGAAAAAGTTTTAATGCTTTTTCTCTACTTTCAGTGCAAAATAAGTTTTAATTGTTCTTTCATTACACAGTGATGCCTTCAGTAAAGAGCTGGCTCCGGGCCCCAGCATTATGTACCGCCCTCCAAGGGTAAGTAGATCATCTGTTGCGCCTCTTTCCATTCTGCGCCCATATTTGGTAGGAGAAAAGGAGAATGTGAATGGGGGAGAAGTAGGATGACATTGAGGCACAGAAGAAGAAGAAGAAGGTGGGGAAGGAGGAGGAGACATGATGATGATGAAGATGATGATGAAGATGATGATGATGATGATGACGGTGATGACGATGGTGATGATGACAATGATGACGATGATGACGATGGTGATGATGATGATGACGGTGGTGATGATGATGATGTTGATGATGATGATGATAATGATATGATGATGATGATGAAGGGAGGAAGGGAGGAGGAAGAGGAGAAGCAGCAGAAAAAAGGAGAAGGAGAGGGGTATTAGAAGAAGGAGGAAAAGAAGAATAGGAAGAAGACTTAGAAGGAGATTGAGGAGAAGAAAGAGAAGGAGGAAGAAACACAAGAAGAAGAAGGTGGAGAAATAGAAAACGAAGATTAAGAGGAAGACGAGAAAGAAGAAGAATTGAATAGCTCTCATTTTGTTCTTGTTTCTTGTATTCCTGTACGATAAAAAAAAAAATGTGAAGTCAAGCTATGATTGCTGTTGCATTCCTGTTACCTCTACTAATCAGAGTCAGAGGATGAGAAGTAGAAGGAAAAGAAGATATAATTTTGTTTTTATAGCCCTTGCAGTGGGGTGGGGAGGCCTGTATTCTTTTATGAAGAATTCATGTTAAGTTGTAAGGATATCTTATAATCATCATCATGATTTTTTTTTTTAATGCCTCCGCCATGAAGTGGTGCCGGAGGCATTATGTTTTCGGGTTGTCCGTCCGTCCGTCCGTCCGTCCGTCGTAGCGTCCGTACGTCCGTCCATCCGTACGTCCGTACGCTTTTGTTTACGCGATAATTTGAGTAATATTTACTGGAATTTTACCAAACTTGGTCCAAGTATGAAGTATGATGGGGCAATTATTTGATTAGATTTTGGGTGAAATCGGCCAAAGGTCAAGGTCAAATCATGAAATTGTATCCGTTTACGCGATAATTCAAGACTGGATGGAGCAAATTTCACCAAACTTTTTTGGAGGATGATGTATGATGGGACAATTACTTGATTAGTTTTTCAGTGAAATCGGACAGAGGTCAAAGGTCAAATCCTAAAATTTATCTGTTTACGTGATAATGCAAAACTGGATGAAGCAGCTTTCACCAAACTTGGTCCAAGGATGATGTATGATGGGACAATTAGTTGAGTAGATTTTAGTGACATTGGCAAGAGGTCAAAGGTCAAAAGGTCAAGGTCAAATGCTACAAATGTTGCAATTTCCCCCATATCTATGCAATGCCGGAAGGTATTTCTTGAAACTTGGTGTGGACATGTACTATTGCGTAAAGATTCTCCAGAGAGAGTTTCATGTCATAAGGTCAAAGGTCAAAAGGTCAAGGGTTAGGTGAAAATGTTGCAATATCACTTTTCTCGCAAATGGTTCAATGTATCTTCGTGGAACTTGGTACATACCCATGTACTGTCTGGCAGGGATTATCTAGGGAATTTAGGGGTCATGGGTCAATAGTCAAGGGTCAAAGTTCAAGGTCAACTCCTCAAAATTTTACTATTTCCCTCATATACTAGTATATCGTCGCTGGGGTGACAAAACCTCGTATCTCAAAATTGTCAAATGTTCAGGAGAGCGAAAAAACAGGGCGGCCAAAGCACTATAGTGAATGGGAAAGCCTTCTCTTTGACATGTCATGGTGGCTTCATTTTTGGAGTAAGACAGTTAGGATTTGGCCAAGACATCACTTGACCCATTATTTGACCATTAAGCTAAAAAAAAATTTTTTTGACATTTTTGAGATACGAGGTCTTGTCACCCCAGCGACGATATGTAATGCTTGCATTATTAGTTTCAAAACTTAATACATGCATTACCTAATGGAGATTCTCCAGGAAATTTCCAGCCAGAAGGTCAAAGGTTAAGGGTCAAAGGCCAGGTTTCAATGCCCCCCCCCAAGGAAAAAAAAAAAATCTATTTTGTACCAATACACTCTTTCTTCATACCTTGGAAATTACTCAATGCATAAACTTCCACAAAATTCCCCAAATATGTGTACCTGCACTCTTAGAAAATTAAGCAAACCCAGTTCAAGACATTTCTGACAAACCTGTCATTTCAATATTTTGCCAGTAATGTGAAGCTGTCATGGATCACACATTGTGAAGACATTGTACTATACGCCTATTGGGAGAATCATGCATTATGGCGGAGGCATCAGTCGCCATAGCGACATTTCTAGTTAAGTCCTGTACATTGTATGCCAAAAATTGCATTTGTTTTAATTTATCCTATCTACTTACTTTTTTCTGAAGTCTCGGGATCAAGATATGCTGTACCTAGGATCGCTCACAAACCCAGAGTTGCTACAGGCCTGGTCAAATGACAAGTGTGTTCCCCTTGTTCGAGAAATCACTTTTGAAAATGGAGAGGTGAGTTTCATCCGGATTTCTATTCTCTCTCTCTCTCTCTCTCTTATTTCCTTCGCTTTTGCTTTTTCTTCCCTTTTTTTTTTTTGATACAGAGAGACATTCCTTTGTGTTGTCTTATACGTCAACAAACGTTCTTTTTGTTTTCATTTAGGAGGTACATCAGGAATTATACAAAAGTTTATGTTTTTAGCTCACCTGAGCCAAAGGCTCAAGTGAGCTATTGCGATCGCCCTTCGTCCGGCGTCCATCGTGCGTCGTGCGTCGTCCGTCGTGCGCAAACTTTTTACATTTTCATCTTCTTCTTGAAAACCCCAAGACCGATTTTCATCAAACTTGGCAGGTAGCATCCCTAGGGGGTTAGGAGCTCAATTTGTTAAAATGGGCACCATGCCCCACCCAGGGGGCCCCCAGGGGGGCCCAAACCCCCCAAAATGAAGGAATCTGTAAAAATCTTCTTCTCTAGAACCAGAAGTGATAGAGCTAAGTTAATACTGTGAGTCAGTACATTGATGACTGTAGTTTCAAGTTTGTTCATGGCAGAATCAGAGGTGCCCCCCTTGGGACCCAGGGGAGGGGAGTGGGGAGGGGTCCTAATCGGGCCTAAATTGTACATTTTCATCTTCTTCTTGAGAACCCCATGACCCATTTTCACCAAACTTGGCAGGTAGCATCCTTAGGGGGTTAGGATCTCAATTTGTAAAAATGGGCACCATGCCCCACCCAGGGGGCCCCTGGGGGGGGGGGGGGCCAAACCCCCCAAAATGAAGGAATCTTTAAAAATCTTCTCTAGAATCAGAAGTTATAGAGCTAAGATAATACTATGAGTGAGTACATTAATGACTGTAGTTTCAAGTTTGTTCATAGCAGATCCAGGGGTGCCCCTCGGGGGGGGGGGGGGGGGGGGGGTGGGGGTGGGAAGGTCCAAATGGGGGCCTGAATTATACATTTTCATCTTCCTGAAAACATCATGATGGATTTTCGTCAAACTTGGCAGGTAGCATCCTTAGGGGGTCAGGATCTCAATTTATCAAAATGGGCACCATGCCCCACCCAGAGGGCCCCAGGGGGCCCCATACCCCCAAATTAAGGAATCTTCAAAAATTTGGGGCCCTTATTGTACATTTTCATCTTCTACTTGAGAATGCCTGGTCAAATTTTAGTAGAGCTGTGACTAATTTAGATTAGTGACTGCGTGAAAGGTGAACTTGCGATACTCAGGTGAGCACTAGACCCGCGGGTCTCTTGTTGTTCTTGTACTTTCCCACTATTCCCTCTCACCACATTTTCATTGAATGCTGATCTGTATCATTTTTCTGCAAATATGTTTGACTGCCTGCAGTGTTCTCATTTTGTATGTTTCTTCTTCTTTCATACAGCACTATCTCACTGTGAAGTGTTATCATAAAGTATGTGCTGCTGTTATTATTTTATTTTTCATATCTGTCAACAGGAATTAACAGAGGAGGGTCTGCCGTTTTTAATCCTCTTCCACAAGCCGGACGACACGGGAATAGTTCAGAAGTATACTGAGGTCATAATGAGGGAGTTGATTTCAGAAAGAGGTGAGTTGCTTCCTTTTTACCCTCATTCTGCCATAATGTGCCCACATGTGTGCTGCTTTGTTGATATTTTGTGTTACTGGTGTTGTGGTCATTGTTGCAGGTGAGCCGTGAAATCCTCAAATATATGTTGAATAACCTGAAAATTGCATTTTCATTCAACAATCTTACAACTGATTGACAAATTGCCCTTCATAGATGTAAATAAGCACCAATTGCTCAGTGTTTCAGTAGTAGCCATGACCAAAAAAAAATGAAAAAAAAAAATGGAAAAAACATGAAAAAAAACATGGAAAAAAAATCATGGGCATACATACTCGGGTTGGATTTGAGTATAATGAATTCAAGTATAATGGATTTGAGTATAATATTCTTCGTAGATTGGACGTGAGGACAATACATGTACTATCATCAATCTGTTAAAGAGTTTTCAAATTTGGCATACAAATGGTTGTAGAAATGAAGGTGTAATATAGCCATGTCTGATGTACACTTGTGTGGCAAATAGAAACTGCAAAGGGATTCCGATGTTCGCTCTTTTTATACCCTCTAGGGAACTTGACACTTTAACCCCACTTTACAAAGATTACGTGCATGCACACATATTTATAGGCAAGCTTTGCTCTCCCCAAACTGCACTTTAATACTGACATTCCTTTTGTGTCTTGCTGCAGGAAATGTGAACTTTCTGACTGCCGATGGAACGAAGTTCACTCATCCGTTACATCATTTGGGGAAAACCCCTGCCGACCTGCCTGTTATATCGATAGACAGCTTTAGACATATGTACCTCTTCCCCAATATTAATGAACTGACGTAAGTATCTTCAGTTTTTCGAGACGAATTACTTATGGTGTATTGCCACAAAAGAGAACTAGAAGTTGAAGGAAAAATGCTTTTTTTTTTTTTTTTAGTAGTGTTTGGTTAGGCACATCAGATGTGTTTTAGCCTGAAGTGCACATGTTGAATACTCAGTCTAAAGATTCAGAAATCAGATTGAAATTTCTCAGATATCAAGATCATGTACAAAGTTTTACTTGAGTGTATTGCTCTTTCAATTTTTAGTTAAGGGTATACCAGAGTATGTATAAAACCAAGAATAATAACCATGTTTACATCTTAAATGTAGTATATGCAGTTACTTTGCCAAATTTCAATGGATGAAATGTGATTTATAAGGACGCAAAATTTGTAAGAATTTGTAGTTTAGTTGCTTCATATGATCTTTTCATATATTATACTTTCTTTTCTTTTCTGCTTATCAAGATGAAACATTTCATTTAAATATTACTTGTTTCCCCTCCATTTCTTTCAAATCTTCCTTCAGCGTTCCCGGTAGATTGAGGCAGTTTGTTGCAGACCTCCATTCGGGCAAGCTGCATCGCGAGTTCCACCACGGGCCCGACCCCGTGCAGACCAACGCGGCCCCAGGCTCGCCCAAGTCCCAGCCCCAAGGGGGCAAGACGGACCCCCCGGAGAGCCAGTTTGTCAAACTGAAGCCCAGCGAAAACAGATACACGTTACTAAGGGATGAGCTTTGAGGAAAAGCCTTCCTCCCCTTTCCCCCCAAACAAAATCTAAGAAAAAAGAGAAATACCTGCCCTGATTTTTAACACTGGACCTCCTTTTTACTACGTCTTTGCATGAGATGAAAGAATGATTCAGTGAAAACGATGCTCGAGAACTTCATCCGTCTCTTTCGTTCAGAATGTCTCTTCCTCTGCTTCGTGCATACTGTCCACGTCTCTTCTCGTCTCTTCCTGTTCATTTGTGTCTCCTCCTGTCACATTGTCTCACAGCAAATGCTCATCGCTAGTCAGACTTTGTAGTGATTAGTCCTGCTGCGGGAAGTGAAACTGAATATGCTTCCAAGCGGAAACCGATTATCACCTCGTTTTATTTTTTCAGCTCGTCGACAATGTGTTATAACTATGCTTTCTCAACATTCGTTTTCACAATATTGTGCAGTTTGAAGCAAAAATGATGGAAGGTATAGAGTCATTGAATTATATTTCAAGAATGGAAGAGAGAATAATGATAACATTGCTCAAGCTCCCTTTTCTTTTAAACAGTTGATTAGGTAATTTGTAGTTGCTTTTGTCAAAGCACCTTTTTTTTTTGCCAAAGGGTAAAAAAATAAAGAAGTCGTAGTACTGCTTAGGTATCAACATACTTACAGGTACATGTTACTAATGTGTCGTGATTTTTGATACCTTACTTCTGATGCAACAAGAGTCTTTTCATCACACCCCTTAGAGTGACTGGAGATATCCTTTATGACATCTCTAGGTTTCTACCTCCCATTCAAAACATTTGGGGATCTACTTTAGACTGTTCGCACCAGCCCTACTTTTCAGGGTTCACTGAAAATGCGATTTGAGTTTTGTTTTTGTTTTATTTTCTCACTGAAGTGTGACAGCTGTTTATGCACTCTCTTATCCTACTACCCAGATATCTAAATGCTTTCGTAGTTGATTCGCCCAATGATGATTTTGCTTATGGAGTTCCTCTGAAAGTTCTTTAAAGAAATAGAAATTAAGAAGTTTGCCAGAATTATGCAGTTTCACATTTTTTGCGAGAACATGGGGTCAAAGTGAAAATCGTGTATGCAGAATTATTATTTATGCAGAGAATATTTTAGCAGCTATTGAGCTAATGTGACGACATCAATTTATTGGAAAGAAATGGTTTTATTGTATACAGAAATGATCTCATGTACTTAATAAAGCATCCATGGTTTTCTTCTGAAAGATTTCATGTCAGTCGGCAGAAGAATGTGGTAGATGAAAATCGATGATGTTATGTGATGAAGAGTAAGGATTGCTGGATAGGAAGCAACGGCCCTCAAGTTAAGAGGAGTGGTTTATGAATGATATTGATTGCTTGACCTGTGAAAGCTTAGGTTGAGATGACCTAGGTCGAGCTTGGTACCACCGACGCTGTCGATCTCGTTTGTGACACGACCATCTGAGCAGTGTCATGTTGGTTTGAGTCGCTGAAATCGCCCCATGACTGGAGTGAGGGGACCAAATTGTAAAGTATGAATGAAACGCTAGAAAGAGACAGATTTTCCTCTGCATGAAGCTGTTTGAAGTCCATATTCCATGACTTTTGATCTTTAAAAAAAAAAAGCACAATATCAGAATAATTACAAAACACAGATGCACATTCAAAATATAGTCAGCCTTGATGCACATTCAAAATATAGTCAGCCTTGCCTATTAAAGTCGAATCTATTTGGATTGAAGAAATAGCTTCCACATAGAGAAAATGTAACCTTTGTATGAGGGATGAAATCAATAGAATATAAGGAAAAGACAACTTGAAAAGACCTTCAGTTTAGGCAATTATTTGACTTTGTGCAAGGTCGACTTGAGCAATTTTGACTGTACATACAAACCTCCACATGAAACCTGTGCCCCTACATTGAAGTGTCTGCTGCATTAAATGTATCATGAATATTCATGTGCTCGACAAGAGTGTTGCTCGACAAGAGAACACTTGTTTAGATTATACTCAACATGTACAGTCAAACAAAATATGCTGCTTACTTTGTACTTTGTTTCTGAAAAAAAAAAGGAGAAGAAGAAAAGCAATCAATGCCAATGTATATCGAACTGGCACCTAAATTTTAGGATTTGAATGTTTTCTAAGCCACTGTCAGAATCGACATTTATTTGCTAAGAAATGAAGACTAATGTTGGAAAGTTAAAAAAAGAAAGAAAAACAATTCCTGAGGAAGCAAAATTTTGCAGAGCTTGAGTAAACCATCGTTTTGAGAAACAGATTGCAATTCACTCTTTTGACTTTGCAAATACATGTACTTTCAGTTATTGGACCATATGTTGGACGTTGGAAATTACTGATGCGATTTGGCTGGGAAACGACCAACATGGAGATGCTCTCGGCAATCTTGAATGGATTTCATGTTATGTCTTGTCAGAAAGCGAAAGTACTACCAGTAAATGAACAGCATAGTAGGCTCAGAATTGCTTGCACCCATCATGTTTGCTTTTTTTCCAATGTAAGATTAAAGAAAAATAAAAAAGAAATGGTGAAAGATATTCCACCCCCTTAATGTTGTTGTCCTAGTGGATTTGACTGTACTAGTGAGATATCCATTCACTTAATACTCTTTCCAAAGATTCTGACTGGGATGTGTTCAGAGGTTAAGTAAGTGTTGCTCTGATTTTGTAACAACTTTTTAAGAAAAATAACTTGCATATACATGTATAAAATAAAAAACAAGCAATGCCTAGGGGAACAGAATGGGATGGGGGAGGGTAAAGTTTTTCAGAAGCATCAAGGAAATGCTCCACTTGCTGTAGGGACAAACTTCCACCTATGTGATTTCAATGGCATTCTCGTGTGTAGGATTCAAAGTGTAATTCAACTGATTCTTAACACTGTGTGTGCTTTGAGTGTTGACTGGCACACAAGACCTGATAGTGTTGTGCACACTCTCCAAAGTCCATGACAGGGAAAGGGTTACTGTATACGCCAAATATTTCGTGAGGTTTTTATTTTCGCGAATTTTGCGAGTCAGGTGCTATTCGCGAAATTAAAGACACACAAAAATATTGGCTCTGATCCTCATGTGAATATGACGTACGCGTGTACATTTCTCCGTTCAGTACAGAACTTCACGATCGTGAATTTAACCACTCGCGAAGTCGTTGGGAATTCCCGATTCGCGAAAATCTAGACTCGCGAAATATATGCCGTATACTGTAATTGGTCAGTGCGATAGCAGGAAGTGTTCTTTATTTCATCTTTTCCTCTGTCCCTACAAATTTGAAGAAACTTGACAAGAAATTCTCCTATGCAGAATGAAGTGTTGCTGTGTTTTTCTTGGTATTTTTTTCCCCCATTTTCTTTGTTAAAGGGTCTCTTCAAAAGTCTTTCTATCTGCATGTAAAGCCCACTAATGCACTTCACTTGTCTCTCATATGAGCAATAAATGATTCTACACCATTCCCAAATGATATTGCAGTGTGATTGATGTAATCAACGCATCAGGAGTCCAGAAAGTTTTTAATGTAATATAAAGATTTTTGTAGCTCATGTGTAGGTAATATGATTATTTTGTAAATATTCGAAATTTATTTCGCTCATGCAGAGCTTGCAGAAATGGAGGTAGTACATAGTTGGTTTATATGTTTTCTTCCTTTGTAAAGGGGATATTGTCCAAGTGATGTGGGCAAACGCTTTTTGGGATATGTAGGTTGGTAAGTTCTTAGAAAGAGATGATAATGATGATGTCCTTAATCATAAGAGAATGTAACTAAGTGCATATGAAAATACAGCAAGGGCGCTGCAATAATGGCTTGTATGTTGATTCATTTTGATTCATTGTGAACGGAAATATGCAAGGACATTGTATTTGGATTTCATCCCTTAAATTAAGTGCGTTCTCTCCACAGCTAGTATTTGATGTAGCCAGGGTTGATCAGTGAGAATTTTATCACTTTCACTTTTGATAAGCCAGATATTTGAAATGTAGCAAACTGCAGTGCACTCTTCTGCTCATGACCTCTGGTACAGAAATGAGCAAGATCTGCTAGTATTGAGCAATAAGCGATCACCTAGGGCATCCAAAACCAATTGTAGGCCATCGGCTGTGTTTTATAATGGTTTTGACCAATAGGTACAGCCGCTGTGACTTTACTGAATGATGGCCACTTTATGGTGCGGTGTTCTCTCCACAGCTAGTATTTGATGTAGCCAGGGTTGATCAGTGAGAATTTTATCACTTTCACTTTTGATAAGCCAGATATTTGAAATGTAGCAAACTGCAGTGCTCTCTTCTGCTCATGACCTCTGGTACAGAAATGAGCAAGATCTGCTAGTATTGAGCAATTAACGATCACCTAGGGCATCCAAAATCAATTGTAGGCCATCGGCTGTGTTTTATAATGGTTTTGACCAGTAGGTACAGCCGCTGTGACTTTACTGAATGATGGCCACTTTATGGTGCAGTGGAACCTTGTTATAAAGGGATCGGATATAACAAAACTCTGCCATGAAAAGGTGATTTTGCAAGTCCCAACTCCTTATGTAGTGAAGGACCAGATAAAACAAGGTAACTGTCATGATTCTTAGATCCTTGCTATGAGGAGGTTCCCTGTATGTTATTCTAGTTTTGTGAGGTTCAAACATGCCATGACCTGAAATCACAATTAGCCTCTATCTTGTGATTTGCCAAGTGCATTTCTCTTTACTTTGCGTGATTGTTGAACTTGCAAATTGTTGGAATGTTATAATCGCATCAATATTTTGTATTTTTTTCAAAATCTTGCACTGCAGACAATTAAGTGCAGTGTCCTCTGTAGCTCCTTTGTCCCTGAAAGATGATTTCTGTAGGTGTGAGAACGGGGCTCTGTCCACCAATAGCTGCAGTGACCATTAGCTGCAGGAGTGTTCAGATAAGCATATTTATTGGTTTCTGTAAATGTAGTATTGTGCCAATTGAAGAAGTTTAGTTAAGAAATGATTAAAAGTTAAGGGAATACTGTATATGTCTGACACTTTGCAAGCATAATGTTTTGCAAATCGTGACACATACAAATTTTTGCAAGTGATCAGGCTACTCGCAATTCAAGAACCAGAGCGGTGAGATATATTGAGGGTTTCCAACATCGAAGGCGACACTGGTTACAAAGTCCTGCAGGATATGCCATCACGCGAAACAGAAACTTTCCACTTTTTATTTTTTGTGATGATGTCTCTGCTGATGATGATGGCTAATTTTAGGTGGAGACATGGCAAATGGTGTCTTGAAGAATTGCTCACGGCTTTAATAGTGAAACAATCATTAGTTTCTGTTATTGTTTGTGTGAGAAGCTTCTTGATTGGATCTCAATTTTATTTTGTTCTCTCCTTGATTTGCTGAAATTAAATCTTGACTCATGAATCAAACTCCTGTTTGTGTTTATCAATTTTTGTTCGTTTTGAGTATGCTGCTGCTATTAAGTGTTGTAATTTAGTGTGCAACTCTCCCTGTACTTTCACATCTACGTTGGTATGTTGTGCTTTTCTCAAACCTGCCATTGTCAAATTTTGGGAGCAGAAACTGCTTGGAAACAACCATTCAATTTTGACAAAATAGGAAAGGAGTTTAAAAACAAGTTTTCTTTTCTGCAGTTTAAAGCACCATGGAATACAGGTCTAGGTCAGTCAAGCTATCAAGATCAGTGGCCTGTTGCATAAAAGTTACTATTATGGTAACTTTGCCATCCAGTGGTAACTTCCATGGAATTCTTGATTTTGATTGGCTGTTGAGTATTGTTACCATGGTAGTTACCATTGGATGGCAAAGTTAACATAATTGTAACTTTTATGCAACGGGCCCCAGATCAATTTTTCTTCAGTTTTCTGATTTATTTGTAATTTTGTGAAAATGAGACAAGGAATGTGTGAAATATTGTTTTGCATTTTTCAGTGTAGTCTGCTACCACAAAACTTTGTCTGTGTACATTGGTCTTTGCCCCGGACAGGAATACTTAATTCAGACAACACCTGTACACATTGAAAGACCCTTCAGTTGCAGCCTAGTGTCAAATCTTTGTGAATGCAGCAATTAACAGGCTTTTCATCTGTTATATAGGATATAGGTTTGGTTGAGATGGGGGATTCAGTCCTTAACTTTTTGAGAGATAACTAGAAACCACTCATGAAAGAGTACACAATTCTAAAAGGAATTCAAAGTTTGATGAAAATCGGTTTTGAAATGGCCGAGATATCCAAAAACAAAGTAAAACAAAGTGGTCCTGATAAAAGATGGGTCTCAACTTTTATTAGGACCCGTTTGTCGTTGCATATCTCGACCATTTCAAAACCAATTTTCATCAAAAGTACATGCACAATGTACTTTGAATTTCTGTCAGAATGGTATGCTCTTTAATGCCATAAGAGGTTTCTCTTTATCTCGCAACAGAGTTAGAAACCTGAAGCCCTATCTTAATCAAAACTATAACATTACTTTACCTCATGAGCTAGGCCAAACTGTCCGATGCAGTCTATGGCAGTGCCTGATGTGTGTAACTGGCTAGCGCGCAACTGTAATCGACCTGAAGTACCATTAGAATTTCACTTAATTTTAAACATACAGATTGCTTTTATTGGGGCATTGTCGATATTGCCCCTCAGAATCTGGACTCCATGCTACGACCCTAGGAGCATGCTCTTTGGGCCACAGCTACATGTATGAAATTATACCAACCGGAAAAGCAGTCCACATCTGGATATCATTCATTCTTTACAAACTGCAGTACAAAAACAACATTGTGACAAGTCAACTAATTTTGCAGTCAGTTTTATTTTGTTGTAAGCAATTCGAAATTAAATCAAACAGAATGACAATGACAATTCATGATGAATGTAGTAAAACAGTCAAAAAACATTTCAATTCAGCAATATCTTTCTTCTTTTCAATGAAACAAATATAATTTAATACACAGCACAGATATAACTATACCTAACAGTTCCATACAAAAATACTTTATACTTTGATTCACAAAATATATTCACAAATACATAGACATATACTTCTAATAGAAAGTTGAACACTCTATAGAGAAAACATTACAAATTTTAAAAAGAGGCGACGAGCTGCAAAGTGATCATATAATAATCAATACAACATTAGAGGGCGCTATTTGCTGTCGTCCAAAAGGGTTGTAAGCCCCAAGAACTAAACATTCTGCACCCGCTTTCACTACACAGCTCGAAATACTGATTTGGATAATTGCGTTTAAAAAGGGCTCAAAGAAACAACAGAGTACAAGCGTCATATTCCAAAAACACAGATTTCTTTTTTCTTCTGTTCAGTACTTCTCTTTAAATCCTGTTGTTCACAATCTAAGGCTCCTCAAATGCAGCTTAAATTTGCATCAACTTTGAAAGGAAAGGCAAATTCTAATACTGGAGTTACCAAAAATTCTACTTCCATCAACATCAAACTTTAGATTTCAGTGTTTTCCCTCACACACCCAAGAGCTTACAAGTAAATGATACTGTCCAACAGGTCCAACAGCGTGGAGTAGCGATTTTGCTGATAAATCGTATGATGTCAGCAATAAAATATACAAACTATGTAGTTAAAAGAAAAAATACAATGTACATGGAGAAAACATAGTTACAAACAAGGCATACATATCTGTGAGTAATAACAGTGAGA